>NW_010364200.1:313161-363910 GCF_000414095.1 Morus notabilis
TCTAAAATTAAATACTCAAAAAATAATTAATTGAGAATTAATTATTATTTAAATAATGTGATTATTTAAATTTAAATTTGAATTGTGAACATAATTTAAATTTATCCTTTTGAACTTATTTGATAAGTTGTTCAATTTAGAATTCAAATTAATTTAAGTTTGACTTAAATTCGAATTTGAATTTGAATTAAAATTAGATTACATGATAAAGGATAAAGTCTCTTCCTTCCCTATCTAATTTGACGCCACACACACAAGGTTAGAAAACCCTTAGGGTGGCTAGCCACATTAGGGATAATGAGAGGAGATTTTGTTGTTCCAAATTCAAATAAGAGATAGAGATTTGATTCCTTTTTGAAGTTTGACTTCTACTCTTTATATATGAGAATGATAGAAAATTGTGGACACAATTTTTGAAAAACATTATTCAGCCCTAATTGGATTGGTGGCCGAAATTCATATAGGAAAAAATAGAGGAAAATTTTTTCTCTCAAAAAAATTCCACATCGTGCATGCGTTGGTGTTTGTGGAAATTTGAGTGTTTCAGAAACTTATTTTGTCTCACGTGTGCCCACACACACGTCTACGTGGAATCAAGGAATCGACGTGGAAAACTTTGGTATTCTAAACACAAAGCTTGGAGTAAGGACTGTTCATGGTCAAAGAACTCAAGTTATCATCCGAGTCGACTTCCAGGTATTTTTACGGATTAAGTTCTATATATAAATTAATGTGATTAATTTATTCATGCATAAATTAATATAATCTATAGAGTATCTCAAAAGTTTTATGAAAATTTTTGTTATACACGATCCGTCTTTTCCCCACGCTTCTACAGCCGACTTCTGATTCAGCTACCAACAGTTCCCTGTTCTTTTTGACCTGTGATGTATTTTGCTTCATACAAACTAAAATTTTTTTCTAACATTTTCTTAGCGTCAGTAATACTTAGTTGCATATCTATTTCTAAATTCTCTGCGGTAGCAGTCATCAATGATTCAGTTTCATCTACTCCGCACCTAGGATCTAAAATGGTTGCCAATGCATATAACATGGGACAACCTAACCAATAACTTTTAAATTTATTTTCCATTAAGTTAACTATATTTTCAAAAAGTTATGTATCCCTATAATAAGAAAATGTTTCTGAAATATTAAATAGTTGATGTAAAACTAAATGTGCAATATGGTAATAAACTCCAGAAAGTAATTCAGTAGCATTGTAAAAAACTTCTAGAAATTTAAAAAAATACTCAGCAATCTGCCAATCAGGATCGAAAATTAAAATTTGATCGTTCTTACTGTTTACGTATGTCATGATAAGCTGTGAATATGAGAGTGCTTCTTTCAACATTATATATGTTGAATTCCACCTATGTCTCACGTCAGTTGGAAACTTTCTTGGGCGCATCTGGCTGTTCCTGCAATATTGTTTGAATTCTTAGAGCCGAGCTCCAGAACTAGATATGAATGATAATGATTCTCTAATATTTGTAAGATTAGCTGAAATATGTTCAATTTCTGCCTGAACTACTAAATTAATTATGTGACATGCACACCGTTGATGAAAATTTTTCCCTCCAAATGCTGGTTTCAAACTACGTTTAAACAGATTAATTGTAGCTGTATTAGCTGACGCATTATCAAAAGTAATTGTTAAAATTTTATCTTCTATCCCATAAAACTCAAAAATTTCCATTATTGTATTAAAAATAGCTGTTGCGTTATGAGGGTATAGACATAAACGAAAATCAATTATTCTTTTTTGTAAAACCCAATCGTCATCAACGTAGTGCGCTGTGACATATAAATATCCAGTTTTATTGCACCCCTCCCACATATCAGAAGTGCAAGAGACAGTAGCATTAAAAGTCCTAAAATTATCAACACGAGATTATCTCATTGCATAAAAAACTTTCATGCAATCAGAACGAGTTGTGTTTCTACTTACCAGTTTAAATTGTGGGGAAAAGGCTGTCTGGATGAATTCTTCGAATGAGGCATCATCTGTAAAAGAAAGAGGCAATTCGGCACTAGCTAGAAATTTAGCTAGTGCCTCACGAGCACGTTGTGCATCGT
Source organism: Morus notabilis (assembly GCF_000414095.1). Lineage (NCBI taxonomy): Eukaryota > Viridiplantae > Streptophyta > Magnoliopsida > Rosales > Moraceae > Morus > Morus notabilis. The sequence continues at coordinate 315,241 of NW_010364200.1, forward strand.
ATGTAAAATTTTGTAACCCCTGTGATGTGAGTGATAGTGTTTGTTGGCAGGAGTCCACACTCCTACCCTGGTGCAACGGTAGACATACTTTTCAATGTCTATCCAGATGACTAGTACCCCCACATTTTTTATTAGAAAAGTACTTTTTACAACATTTACATACCGCACAAATTTTCATCTCACCTGTTTTTGGATTTGGTCGGAACTCCTCGGTGAAATGTTGTCATACCGGAGAAGTTTGCGGTCTTTTTCCTCTGCTGTGTTCTCCAGCTTCCTCGTTGTGTACTGAAGCATTATCAACCGGAACATTTTCTGGTTCAGTGAGGGTGGGGTTGGGAGGCATCATTTCATCCTCATAAAATGGCTCATCACCAAGCTCAGGAAGAGTAGTGAAATCAGAGAAGTTTTGAGCGGCAATTTCTGAAAATTGATAGAACTTGATTGAACTTTGTAAATGAAAGAGCCAGAAAATGAATGAACGCGAGAGAGAAGCTTAGAATCAAAATCAAAGAGACAAGTTGAGAGATAGAATGAGAGTGAGATGAGAAGTTGAGAGTGAATTGTTGTGTGCGATTTATGGTGGAATTAAGAGGTATTTATAAGGAATTTTGGGGTGAATTTTCAGTTTTTTGCTGTTGAACCCTTTGCAGGCCCAACGTGCGGCACGTGACGGGCCTCCCGTTTGGCCCGTCACGTGCCAAACAGGAGGCATGTGACGGGCCAAACGGGAGGCCCGTCACGTGCCGCCCGTTGGGCCTGCGAAGGGCTCCCTGGACCAAATGAAATGGGCTATTTCATGGGCCATTACGCAGGCTTAGGCCGGGCCGTATCAAGGCTTGGGCCGGGCCGAACAAGGGCCGTGCCACGGGCCTCCACGTACTTGGGCCGCGGGTTGAGAAGTTGAGGCCCATCCCTAGCCCATTACACGTGCTGTGCCGGCACGGCCCGGAACAGTAGCGAACCGGACCGTGCCGAATCAAGCACTATTACGGGCTGGGCCGGGCCATCCATAGACGCCCCGGCCCATTTGACATCTCTACCCAACAGAAGGGGTTACAATCCCCATACGGTCTCGTTCATTTCACTAATTCAAATTTTACTACAGTAAAAAATTCTAAAAAATAATCACATAATTTTTTTACTACAGAATCAGTATCGCGTAGTACCTTACTGTAATGGTAGTCTATAACTATTTAGTAACAAAACTCCCTCCCAACCAAAAAAAAAAAAAAACTACTTAGTAACAAAACAAATGTTTCGCAATGCTCTCAGCAGTATCTTAAAACTGCATGTACCTCTCACGTTTATGAACTTGAATAAGAAATCATTTTGAAGAAAAATACCATTTAACAAGCGGCATGGCCTCCATAAATGAGGAATAAATCATTCGGAAAGTACTTCTAAAAAAAGAACAAGATATCTTTCTACTTCTTGTAGGTCTTTATCTCTTTGATTATACCGTCCGTCAATGAATCGACATCATTATTCTTGCCAAAAAATTTTACGAACTGCATGTCAGGACCCATCAAGTACCTGCACAGGATTTCCATAAAGATTCTTATATTAGAAATAAATCATTTGGACTAAAACCTAAGAACGCAATAATAAAATAATAAAATAACATAGAACACCATGCCTAGATACTAACAATGTTGGCAAATCCCTACATGCCATAAATTACCTTAAATAAAAAAAGCCATGAATTTCACTAAAAATAAAATAAAATAAAAGCAATTAGAAATGTTCAACAAGGTTATCATTGAAATTTTAAAATTGAGAATGAAGTTCTGCAGGAGATGAAAGTATTAAATGGCCTAAAAGTTCTAGACCCCTAATTAGAAAAACTAACCAAGAAATGCAATTAAAAAACTATCTTGTGACGATGATGACAAATTGAGGTGAAAATAACAAATACGTTACAGAGTTCAATAGTCATAAAAAAAGTCTTCAGCCATCACCCCCCTTCAAAATTGCCACTGAATGTTGGCATATGGTGATATCATATAATACGCAAAAATGGAAGAACAAAGCATGAAAAACTTGATCATACATCACAATAGAATGGTCGACAAGGTAATCGGAGTCTTCCTCTGCCGTCTTCATATAATACACTCGATATGCACGAGCAACATTCCGTATCTCATCTGAGTCGCCAGTTAACCCAACTAACTTTGGATGGAACTCTGGAGAGTAAACAAAACACAAGGGGGAAAAGTTGAAATAAAGAAGACGAGAATAAACATCAAAACAAGCAAACAATAACAGATATTAATTCATTCGGATAAATAACTATTAGGCCCGTTCTTTTTGTAGGTTCAAATCACAATTCGACTTTTTTCCTACATTTTTTTTGCTCACAAAAATTTGAATTTCAGTTTCAGCTTTCCACTGAAACCTATGAAAAGAACACCCAAGAAAATTCTTCTTTCAAAATCACCTTTGACATATTCACCAACTTGCTCAACAGTGTCTCGCTCAGGATCAACAGAGATGAACACAGGTACAATTTCAATCCCCACTTTTTGTTCTGCATCATAGTCGACACAAAAACAAAATAAGGGAAAGTATTCTGAAAAACATGTTATGCTGACATATAGCTGAAATTAAGAAGATGAAGTGCCTTGACCTCTCATCCAAATTCCTAATTGCTGCAATAAGAGCTATGAAGGAAGTTACATATACTTTCCCAGTACATCATGATGAAAGATCGCAAAACTTGATTATTGGAAACACCTAGAAATGACTTTCTAAAGAGTAAAGGTTATGAGAATTACAAGATGACAAAGTGCGGCTGCAGTGGACGTGTAAAATACTCAGTCATAAGTACATAAGTAGTCATGGAAGATAGAACATATACACACATCAAGTTCTTATAATTCTTAATATTAATTCCAAAATGAAATTAGTGTCGAAGTATCTTGACAATGAGAATTTGATCTGCTTGATATAATTAATGTTTATTCTGTAACTGAGTCCAGAAACAAAAACACAACTCACTTATTTTATCAACTGCAGCAGCTAACTTTTGCAGCTCATCGGGGCAGATATCCGGGCAGTGAGTGAAACCAAAGTATATCAAATTCCACTTTCCCAAGAAATCCTTCTCAGTTACACGCTTCCCTTCATGGTTAATAAGATTAAACGGCCCTCCAATGGCAGCTTTTCCCACAGATGGTCCATGTATTATTTCCTTAGAAGCGCTATATATTTCTGCAGCAAAATAAATACAGGAAAAGATTGTAAAAAAATGAAGTTTTACTACAAATGAATAAATCAAGTGACGTTTAGGTTAAACAATCCTTAAGATCATTCTAGTAACATCAAAGTTACCAATAACCTCTCCAAGCATGTGCCATCCCAGCTCCTGAAAATATTTTGATGTTTTAAATAAAGACAATTAAAACAAATTCTACTCACTATTGCAATAACGCCTTTGTATACAATAGCGCCTTTGTATACATCTAAGTTAATTTTCCGGAACGATTTAAACCCATTACTATATCACTTTCATTAAACTCTGAGATCCAAGTCAGCATCACAGCTAACTAACATCCTACTCACCATAATAGTCTACCTTCTATATGGTTTTTCTTTTCCTTGTCGTAGTACAAGACAATTCCTGCTCCAGTTGCTATCAGCAAAAGGAAACTTAACCACGAAACTGGCTGCAAAAATTTCAACATAATAAGGTCAGAAAGGCGACAGCTCTAAAGAAAACTTTATAAGGTTTGTCTCGCGAAGGAACATCCTCCGTAACATTCAGAAATGAAAGGCGGAACATGATATTTATTCTATTTAACAATGACATTAGAAAGGTGTAACACTAGTCCGGAATTACAAATCTCTAACTAAATTCTTGTTGTTAGCTTTTCTAGCGTCATTGTTGCATAAAATAAATAACATTTTCCAAACTTTATATATCCACACAAATACTATAAATATTTACCCCTCCTCGGACGGATTTCCCAGTATTACTGCTCTGATGAGATTCACCAGACTTTTCTTCTTTACCAGAATTAGCTTCTCCCGCTGTTTTTGATTCTTCATTAGCTGGATTCACTTTAGCATCACTGGTTGTTGAAAATAGACATCTCTGATATACAACCAAAGATTGCGTTCCAAGCCCTCGAGGTAATAACACCTTTACATTTATAAAACAAAAAAAAAGCTTTTTCATTGAATTTTACTCGGAAATTTTGGAAAATCAGAGGTTACATATATATATATATTCCCTAGAATCAAACGCATAAGAATAAGAAAAGAAAAGAGAATGAGAAATTACGGAAAGGAAACGCACCGACTGAAGAAGAGCGAGAGGCCCTCGGTATTGAAGCGCCTCGTGGAGTGGCAAAAACGGCGACGGCGACGGGCGTCGGGACAGAGCGTGCAGGTGAAGAAGAGAGCGACAAATGTGGTGAAAACTGGAAGATTTTTTGGAAATGAGATTCGCCATTAATGGATTGAGCAAGGAACAGAAGAAAAGCTTCTGGATCTTCCCGCAAATGAAAAAACTAAAACCCTTTTACTTTGGCCGCATACAACAGACGAGGGTTTTATATTTTGATTTCTCTCGGGCTATTTTGTTGTTGTTTATTTGTTGTTATTTATTTGTTATTTTGATTTTTAATTCGAGTTGAGATGTGATTTTATGTGAGAGTTTTTTACTGTAGTAAAAAAGTTAAATGTGACTGTTTCTGAGAGCTTTTTACTGTAGCAAAACTCGAATTCTAAACTCGAATCGGTGAGTTGAACGATGCCTTTACCTGTTCCTTGGTCCTTGCTTCACGGATAGACTATATTTTTATTATTTGATTAATTTTTTAACAGTTAAATTTTTATTAGAAATAATTTTATGTAACGCGTTGTAAATTTTTAATATGAATCAATATAAATTTAATTATTAAAAAATAAATCTAATAGTTAAAAATAATTACTCTAATTAGTAAAGTAAAATAAGTTGTTTCACTATTAAAATTCTCAAATTATTTTTCTAATTTACATTAAAATTTTAAAGCAATTAGGATTTGGACACCGCTCTTACAAGTTCCAACAGAAAATTTAATCGAAGAAATTTAGTAGGTTGGGATTAAAATGTGACAAACTTACCTTATCATGATGTAAGCAAAAAAGAACTATATATATCCCCAATGAAATACGATTTTCATCTTGCATTTTTTAGAAAGAATGAAAAACATATATCTTTTTATTTATAAAATACATCCTATACAATTTAGTTGAGAAAACGGTTGTTAAAAAAAATGATAGATGCAATGGTTGGTGGGTGAAAAGAGGAGAGACAATACAATTTAGTTGTAGGATTTTTTTTTTTTTAAATAATAAAAGGGATGTGACAACTGATAATCAAAATGTGTATTTAAGTGATGTAAGAAAGGGTGTGAGCAAAGTAGAATAGGTGTGGCAATATATCTACCCATTAAAAAAAATAAATCCTTCAAATTTTGATATTTAAAACGATGCAAATACCCCTTTCACTAAATGGAATTTGAGTTAAAAAAATCTCCACGCAAAAAAAAAAAAAAACAAAACAAAACAAAACCCCTTACTTGAAAAAATTCAAAATACAAAAATGAAAAATCTATTAAAAGAAAGATCTTTCTTGTTGCTTCATTTTCTGATCATTGTATCTAATCAATCACACAGATTAAAAAAAGTATGCAAAAAGGACACTTTCACATGAACGGATGAAAATAAAACATTTTCAATAGTTCATTTTTTCATTGCCTACCAAAGATTCTATTTGAAAGAAATCTTCCTTGCCCACCACAATGACCCACGGCTGTTGGGTAGTAGAGGGATGTTGCAATCCTACCAAGGAGGGGCTGATTTGCTACTTCACAGGGCTCTATAGTGATGTAGAGGAAGCTTGAAAATAAATTGTAGTCTGTTGATACACATAGAATATCAGAAAACAAGAGTGCAAGTAATTCGTTGATTCGTGGGAATACCGAAAAACAAGCAATTGGTGAGAATAATCTCAGATTTTATTAATAATTCAACTGATAAATACAATGCTGATAAAGCCTTTAAATTAGGGGTGGTAATTCGTGTTGCTATGTCGTGTTCGTGTCGTGTTGACCTCTTCAGTTAACACGGTAAGACTTGACACGAACACGATCCGTTTATTATTCGTGTCAAAAAATAAAACCCAAACACGACGTGTATATTGGCGGGTTGACACAACACGACACGACTAAACCGTTTATTAAACAGGTCATAATAGTGTCGTGTCAACCTGTTTCTAATAACCCGTTTATTAACTCGTTTATAAAATGAGTGATAATAAGGTCGTGTCAACCCATTTCTCAAACTATTTTCTAAGTTGATTCTCAACATAGGTAACAAACGGGTTATAATTATATTGTGTATTCGTGTTATCCAAATATGACACGTTTAATAAATGAGTTACGACAGGTCAATTGCGGATTGGTGGGTCAACTTGAAAATGACGCGCTATTTAATCTTGTTTCACGGGTTTGATATGATTTTGACCCAAACTTATTTATGATAAACTCAAACTCATTAATTTCGTGTGAGTTTCGAGTCGTGTCGTCGTATTATTACCTAGATTGTCAGTCCTACTTTAAATAGCCAATTGAAAACAAACTAAAAGGAAACGACCTCAAAACTAATTTTAGAAACTAGAAAAAGAAAACTAAAATGGAAAAGTAACTAAAGAGAAGAAGTGCATAAATAACTTAAATGAAAAAGGAAACAAAGAAAATGAAACAATTAAGAAGTTAGAAACTAAGGTCTCGTTCATTTCACCGATTTGAGTTTTCAATTTTAGATTTTTACAGTAAAAAGCTCTCAAAAAATGTCATATCTAACTTTTTTTACTACAGTAAAAAGCTCTAAAAAAATGTCATATCTCAGCTCGAATTGAAAACTCGAGTCCGTGAACGAGGCCTTTATTGCTTAATCGCCAATCTTCGAATCTTGAGACTCCACCCTCCAATAGTTAACCGCACGTGTCCAACCGGTTAACCGGTTGATATGTCTTGCAGCTCCCTCGCGCTGCATCAGATAGCCTTTGAGGTTTCGTCATGTAGGGCTACAACCCACACGCTTAATTATGTCTTATTTTTAAATTGAATATGATGCATAATATTATATTGTACATGTAATATTAAGTATGATGTTTTGTACATGCCGATATATGATAACTAACTGAGGATATCCAACAAATAATTCAAGTGACGGAAAAGATCCACCCGTCCCACCAACTTAAACAACTTAATGTGAAAGAGACGAAGATTGTTTTTCTTCGTGCGGCGGGTAGACGAGATGCCCACCGTAGCCCCAAACCCACATGTTGCCATCAGTGAGCCGCAAGGAGGCACGACCCTGACCACAGTGAGCAAGGAGGCAAGGGTGGGTGGCCTATACTTTGTCTTCTCTTTCTTTCTTTCTTTCTATGTTTTTTTGTTTTTTTGTTTTTTTGGGAGGGGAATAGGAATTGTTTTACAAATCGCATAATAATCATTCATTCTCGTATGTACTTGTTAACTAATAGAACAAAATATTTTAAAAATGCCCACATTATGCTCAACTATTCATTACAAACTTAAATTAATTGTTAAATTAAATATTGGTTAATTAAACTAATTGATAAAACTTATATTAATTAACCACTTTACTTGATAAATCTTATATCTAATATTACTAACTTAAACGGACCATTTTCTTCGTCAATAGTTTGACAATTTACCAAAAAGAAAAATAACTCATTATTAGCGTTTCTCGCATCTCATCATTGGACAATTTAAGCCCCGTTCATTTCGCTGATTCGAGTTTAGAATTCGAGTTTTGCTACAGTAAAAAATTCTCACAAACAATCAAATCTAACTTTTTTGCTACAGTAAAAATCTCTCACATAAAGGCCCCGTTCACTTTACCGATTCGAGTTTAAAATTCAAATTTTGCTACAGTAAAAAGCTCTAAAAAACAGTCACATCTAACTTTTTTGCTACAGTAAAAAACTCTCACATAAAATCACATCTCAACTCGAATTAAAAATTCGAATTAGTGAACTAAACGGGCCCAAAATCACATCTTAACTCGAATTAAAAACTCGAATTAGCGAACTAAACGGGCCCTTAGTAAATACACATTCAAACCATGACTACCGCAAGCCATGCCGCGCTACAATAATCAAACAAAATAGTTCAAGAAAGAACCAAAAAAAAAAAAAAAAGCTTGAAAAATATGGCCGCGTATGTCACCATCACAGTGCTCCGATTCACTTACACGGGATTAAGTCAATATTTCAACATTTTTCCTTCCATCAGTTCACATGGCATCATCAAATTAGATCTTGATTAAGAATCTACAACGCAATAACACGTTCATTTCCAGAATCAGGAATATTTATGATGTTTTTTGTTTATTTTGAGGGGAAATGTTTATCATGCTTACGAACGACGAAAAAGTGAAAAGAAACTTTGTGCATGTACAAGAGCATCAGCTTACAGGAACATACGAGGTGAAAGGATGCCGAGCCGACACAACTCTTACTTTATTTTTTATAGAACGAGCCAACACTATAATGTCCGATCATGCAAATTGTCTTAATATCAAACTTAATCCCAGCGGGTTTTTCCCATCCTTTGTTACACTGCGCGCAAAAATAATTGTAACAGAAATTATAGCACTGAACAGCCCAGAAATATTTATAATATCGGTCTCCAAAATCTCGCAATGTACAAAATTTGTGACCCTTGCAGAGGTGAAACACAGAACTTTACATTAGCGTCCCTCCACGTTCGCACTCACCTACTATGAGCGTCACTGATGCTTATTAGACTGCAACGGAATGATCAGATTAGTAAAACACCAAAGGAAAGATCTGAGACAGAGTAAAATTCTATAGAAGAGATTTGTACTTTCTTTTATTTTGACTGAGTTAAAAAAAATAAAATATCGCTTTAGATAAAAGAACCAACCTCAAAGTTCTTTGATAGATCCTTCATCTGTTCAGCAAGCTCTTGCCTTTTCTTCACAGCTGTAAGATCAAATCATGTTACAAGCACATCAAGTCAGTCTATGCATATTACTGTAAAAATACTGAGTAAGAAAACCATTCGATTCGAATGTACCCATAGTTGACATGTCCTCCATCCTCTTGGATGTCCTCACAGCGAATCTTTGAAATGCAGGGCTAAGAAAATGCATTTAGAAACGGTTTAGTGACAGCTGACATGAGAGTTTCTAAGCTAGATAATTCCATCAACCAAGCTCAGTAACTAACTTTGGAATCTCACGAGGTATCGGTTCTTTAAAGCTTGTCCGATACTCAACTATTACTCATGCACAGATTCAGACAAAAAGAAGAAATATTCAAACGCTATCAGTACAATAATCCATCAGGAATATTGAATGCGTCGAAACCTCTACACTTACCAATCAGTAAAACAAATTTTAAGAGGGGACCCAAAAAAAAAAAAAAAAAAAAAGCAGCCTCAGTCCCTTAGATGTAAATTACTGCAGTCATCTCTGCGATCATTACAAGCCTACAAAGAGTCATCACTGGCAACAACAAGAAAACAGATTTACCAAAACATCCATCGAAGTATCAACAATCATTTCCATTTTTAAGAATCTCAAATCACATTGCTTCTCTTCTAAAACATTATAAAGCAAGTATGGAAGTGCTTCCTACAGGATCGCTGAATCCATGAAGAACTTGAGGAGAGATATTAAAAGAATAACAGATGTGTAATGACAACCATTAACAAGTCCTGGACTCAGAGTCTCCAGCAAAATACACTTCCGAAGAAGGTAGTCCCAGGTAAAGGAAAACAATCATGGCATTCATTTGACAATTTTTATAATGAAATAGACAATTGAACAAACCATAACAACCAATAATTTTCAGTAACCCTAGTATAAAAGGAGGTCTACCACCTCCACTACATAGTCAGCAAGAAGGAGATAAAATAGTCTCAGCCCTTAGATATAGGCATCGTTCAGTTCGCAGATTCAAGTTTTTAATTCGAGTTGATATGTGATTTTATGTGAGAGCTTTTCACTGTAGCAGAAAAGTTAGGAGTTGTTTGGTTGGGGATGGTTCGTGGTTCGCTACAGTGTTTTCTCTCACAAAAAATACACATAAATCAAAAATGGTTCTAATCTCATGATTCTAATCCATGAACCAAACGTCTCCTTAGATGTGACTTTTTGTGAGAGCTTTTAACTGTAGCAAAACTGGAATTGAAAACTCGAATTGGTGAAATGAACGAGGCCATAGTAATTACTGCATTCAATTCTGCAATCATTACAAGCCTATGAAGGGTCATCATTGACAGTAGAAAGAGACACACAGACGAACAATGATAGGGAGGGCCATAAAGATCAATTTTCCCATAAGACTACTTTGAGGTTTACCTCTTTACCTAGTTTGCATTGTCCTAAAGGTAATAGAAATACTATATAATTAAACTAGTCAGCGATGAACATCAACTTCAAAGAACCCCACTCACAACAAAATAACATGACAGATATACTAGGAGATTAAGAAATGTGTATTACTCCAATTATCCAAAGAGGAGAATCCTGACAGCTATTTTGTCCAATCTATTCGTACCAATACAATTAAGGCCTTTTAAAATAATAATAATTAAAAAAAAGCTTTATAAAAAAAACTGGAAGGAGATAAATTAACTTTCCTATCAATTTCATTAAGTAAAAAGAGTTTAAAAAAAAGGAATTTAAAGAAAAGGTTTACAAAAGGGGAAAAAATCCAAACACCAAAGAGAATATGTTCTTAACCTTCTGAGCTGCAGCGTATAACATTTTACACTGCAGATTACATACATCAGAAGTTCGAGATTTTTTCTCGCTTCTGGGAGCAAACTGTTCAGGCAGTGATTGTTCTGGTCCTTCTGGACGGCCTAAACGAGAAGCTTTAATCTAGTAGCTTCATCGAATTCAGCCTCCAAATCACTAGCACAGGCATTTCAAGTTTGGACTTAGATTGAAAAATTCAAATTTATATATACATACATATTAAAAAAAAATATTAAATCCTTGGCAGTACGATAATATCTTTATTGGAAGGAAGCAAGAGAACAATAAAAAAAAAAAGAAAAAGAAGAAGGTAGTTGTCAAGTGGACAAAAATTTTCCAAAACGTTGAAAGCTGTGGCACACTAAGTTTATGCCACAGCCAAAGCAAGTCTAAAAGTTGGAATTCCTTTAGCTTCAAGGGAACGAGCCACTTGGGAACAGAGGATCCTAGTGGCCAGAGAAAGAAGCTTCCGGAACTTACAATACAAGGATATTCAGAAATACCAAAAAAAAGTAAATAAATAAAACAAATAAAGGCTTGAGAGTAATTACCTGTTCGCAAGGCTGTTGACAAGAAGCTCATTCACAAGGTACGAAACAACTCTGTGCATAAAATTCCCACCCGCCATGATCTTCTGTCCAGCTATCTAATTAAGCTGCCAAGAAGAAAACCAAAACACGTCAGCATAAAAATGCAATATAATGGAAATTGTGGAATCATTGACTGATAATTATTTTCTAAAACCTCTTTGTTTGCAATACTCATTGAAAATTCTAGCAGCATTTGATCGAGTTAATTTTTCAAACCTTTTTTAGCATCACATATGTTCTTCTGATTTAAGACTCCACATGGTAGCTATAGTGGCTGCATAAACATATATATGGTCATTGGACTGTAACTTTATCATGGTTAATTGCTTACAAAGTTGCATTTCATCATTACTTAAGAGTCAAAACTTCGCATAATAAAGAAGTTTCTTTTGTTTTTTTTTTTGGGTTAAGAAGACTTCATTAAACCAAGTAACCAATTGAAAGAAAAAAGAGAGCAAGGACCAAGAGGCACCAGAGACCACGATAACAACACAGGAACAACATAACTAACATAAGAAATTGAAACAACCATGAGCCATGAAAACATCCCCAACAGAAGTTTAAATATCGCTTCTGAATCGCTTAGAATTCAGAAGTTCAACCGTATAGAACAAGCCCATTGAAACTCTATATTCAGCTGCTTCTATACAAGTGCTCACTCAACAATCATCTCACGCATACATACCACAGAAAAGCAAAAAAGAGAAAGTTCAGATTATATCCTTGCATCAATTACTACGGAAATGATCAAATTCCAAGTTTATTTCTCAAGCTTCCAGATTTCATCCCCAGCTTTGGATTCACAACTAGTTTTACTGAAAACCTCATTAACTCTTATTTAAAAGATTGAGCAAAATCAATCCTGCAGCAAACGAAATAACGAAGCAAATTTGGGGATTAGGGCTCAAAACAAAGCAAGGAGATGAGAGAAACCAGAAGAATCATAACTTTGACTCCGTATTTGGGGCTGGCAGAAAAGTTTTCCCTTATGCCCAAACCCTTGTTTTTCTTTTGGAAACCATAAAAGCAGTTTCAGATTGGAAACCAAACGGACCCAATTAAACCCTAATCGGAAACAGATTTGTCTAATCGATACGATAGATAAGAAAACCTTAATAAATTAGAAGTAAGATGGTCGTAATCCTAAGAAGAAACGGAGGTATGGAACCCTTAAAATGGATGCTATTTTTTTACCTTAAGAGACGTTGAAGATGAACAGAAATCAATTTCTCCAGACTCCAACCTCCTGTCCCCTGAAAGTCGGCGGTGGCGAGCGCGATCTGATGGATCATCTTAAATAGGCGAATTTTGGGTCCCAAGGGTTTGGGAAGTGTGTCCCCAATCTCGGCCCAAATCCAACATGATATAAGTTTACCCAAGGCCCACACTACTCTCTCTTTACGCACGTTCTAATGCCAATATGCAATACTTTTGTGGAATTTGTCTTTCTTTTTTCTGGAATAATAAAAAATAATTGTAGTAAATAGAAGATTTATAAAATTAAATTAAGTAAATAGTAGATTTTAAAATTATTTTAAGTAAATAAAATTTTTTATTTATAATTATTAAAAAATAATTTACATGATAAAAAATCTTTATTTACATGAAAAAAAGAGCTCTGACCAATTATTAAAAAAAATTACATAGAATTTTTTTTTTTTTACTAATCGTAAATAGAAAATTTATAATGTAAACTGTTGTTTACTTTAAATAATTTTAAGATTTGTTATTTACTTCAACTATTTATTATAAATCTGCTTTATCATTCTCCTAACAAAAATTGTTATTAACCTAGAAGTTAGTAAACAAACCACAAAAACACAAAATGCACAATTCCCACAAATGATTTTCCCAATCATTGACTTTCCTAATACCACATCATCAGTTCCTCAAGGTAATAACCCTCTCTACAGGTTAACCACCCTTCATAGATTAGTGAGACACCGAGACCTATTAGTCTTGGCCTAGGGACTAATGGCAGCTGCGGTTCTTGAGAAGATATGGGGATGTTTGTTACTAAAAGTAATAGAAAGTCGACTGTGAGTAAGAAGTCACATAAATTAGAAAGAGGTTAATATGAGAGCATCGACCCATAAACAGAAACAAGAGGACGGCTCAGGAGAGCTGATGGATGATGGTTGAGTGTAGAGAATTTGATGAATGATTTTTGAAAGGACTGTCTCGTTAACTAGACATAGAAACAAGAGGACGGCTCAGGAGAGCTGATGGATGATGGTTGAGTGTAGAGAACTTGATGAATGATTTTTGAAAGGACTGTCTCGTTAACTAGACATAGAAACAAGAGGACAGCTCAGGAGAGCTGATGGATGATGGTTAAGTGTAGAGAACTTGATGAATGATTTTTGAAAGGACTGTCTCGTTAACTAGACATAGTTAGTTGACCGGTTAATCGAACCCAATATTTTATCCCAATTTTGTCTCTCTTATTTGAACTTGAGAATAACTGCAGTTTTAATTCAAATAATCCAATGTATAAATTATCTTATCAAAACAAATATTAAATAAAAATAAAAACATTAATTCAACTAATTTATCATGAATTAATTTACACGATTAATTCAATCGATAAATAACTCACTTTATTAATTCAACCAATTTATCTTGAATTAATTTAAACAATTAATTCAATTAATAAATCACTCATGAACTAATTCCATCCGAACTATAACCTATTGCAGAAATAACATAAGTTATCAAGTTGTAGGAAATATGCCATATCCTATCAGGAAAATATACGAGCTAGCAGAAGGACATGATGGACATGTATTGATCAAGCTCTTATAATCACGACATTATTTGTTAACTCACAAGTTCATCACAATGAATATAAGTTCCAATGCTACTCCATTAAAAGCCTAAAACTGCACTCTCGATCAATACAATATATTTACAAGGCTCTAATTAGCTCTTGTCCACAACCTATTATATTGTGTATCATCCTCATAGGATATCCATAATCGACTTGAGGTCAAGTTCCGTTTTACCTTTCTGATTATATTTATCTTATGTTCCATTATCACTCTATTAAAAAGCCACTATTCGTACCAATATAAATAGTAAACCATTAGATGACACAAAGTAGTCTAATGGCTGAACGCTCATGTTTTTCAATCCCCGGATAATGCCATAAGAAAATATCATTAATTTTTTTAGTAAGAGCTATGGACTCCCTATCTATGAATAATAAATCTATGCATGCAAGAGTCATACCCCCAATATACCGGTATGCGTACCTTTACACAATGTCAGGATTCTTCCATTTGGCCCATCAAAAGGCACAAGTCAAGTATACGGGTTTATTATTCATCTCAGAATTAAGATGATAACATATAAGTAGTCAAAAGTTAATTGTTTTATTCAAACGGAATTATTAATCAAAATAATTCAATTTTAGTCTAATCCTATATAAATTCCACCACTAGGAACTATATCAATGTCTCTACTATGGAGTCCTATCTCTGACAACCAAGACAAGCCATTCCGTTAGGAAGTAGACAACATAACAATCTTAACATCAATAAAGCGCCCAACTATATTTCATCGATTGCAGATCATATCGTTTAGACCATCAACTTTAGATTCATGTCTTCCTCATATTCTTCATATCACGATCTTAAGATTTAGAGCGACAGTCTCAGATTTCCAATTTACTTATCATACATTCAATAAATATAAATGTAAAAATGACAAAACACTTGATATATGAAATAAATAAATCTTTGTTAAATAGTCAAAATGTCTAATATACATTGTTACATTTAAGGGCATAAACGCTAACACAAGGAACAATTTGTGAGATACTACACTCGTAGAGATCTCTGCAACGTTGAAACTCCCTTAGAAAGCGACCGACATTCTCAAGAATAAACCCCAGGTCTCGACTTGGACTTCCATGTACCACTCGATTTCACTCATTCCGAAGGTTCCAAATCACCATACATTCTTATTATTCTTTTAAATACTGCGAACTAAATTATTTTGTTTTATTAAATTATATATTTAATTGGACATTTTTCTCCTTTTCAATGTGTTTCACCCATCTAGGTGGTGCTAAGAGTATTAGTGCTGAGAGTACTGCCATGTAGGTGGTGATAACCAGAGACGCTAGAATAGATTGTTGTTGGGAATAGTGTCCTAGAAGCATGAGATGTAATAGGATATTTATTATTTAATTAATAAAAGAGTTTATTCATTATTTTATATGCATATATTTATGAATATTTAATGAAAATTTGGTGATTATTTATGTAACCTTAAACATAGTATATAAGTGTTATATACGAGAGGATAGTGTTTAAAGATAATAATCAAAAACATTGTTCATGATGAATTTAATTAAAGTTCGGAATCTTTAATTAAAACATTATTAATATATGTCATTCCCATTTAGAATGGAACGGTGTTATCCGCACTGTTAATATGGTGAGATATTGAATGAGTGTATTTCGCATAATAAGATTATGTGGAACAAGGACACAGACACAATATGAATTTCTAATAATTTCCGTTAAGCATAGAAATTCTGATTGAGTCTACCGATTGTCATATATAGGATGATCTTAATCCTTCATCCTAATCCTGAGTTCTTAACAAACTCCTATTTATGGATTTATGTCTTTTGATTTACTCGGTACGGATTCCAAGACCCTGAATCATATTCCTTGTATTTTGGAGACATAATGAAATAGGTAGCTGGGAATGTTATTATACGAGATGGAATCCATTCCATCTTGAGAAAGAAGTAGATAAATAATTCTCCTGAGTGTTGATTCGGTACTTGGATTAGTAAGAGTGCTCTGGTTCATGAATGTGTTTTATGAATCGCTATCCATTAGAGAATCAATGGTACTCAAGGATGCAGATATAATTAGAGAAGTTAACGCATTTTACCTGACTCTAATTATGAAATATTTATGGAGGATTGATCTATATGTAATGACTATATCAAATAGACACTTCGCAGTTTAGAAGTAATTAATGTCTATAATTTCGAGAGTTCAATTACAAGTTTATAGTGGAGTAACTATTGGAATTAATAGAATTAATTAATTAATTAAAGTGTTTAATTAATTATTAATTTTATTGGAGCTCGGGATTATAGGTCCATATGTCCCCGCGTCGTCCTTGTAATTCTACCAGACACAAAGGGCAAAATAGGAATTTTAAAATTACGGAATTCTAAAAATTAAATACTCAAAAAATAATTAATTGAGAATTAATTATTATTTAAATAATGTGATTATTTAAATTTGAATTTGAACACATCTAGATTTATCCATTTAAACTTATTTGATAAGTTGTTCAATTTTAGAATTCAAATTAATTTAAGTTTGACTTAAATTTGAATTTGAATCTGAATCAAAATTGGACTACAGGATAAAGGATGATTTTTCTCTTCCTTCCCTATCTGAATTGGTGCCACACACAGGGTTAGGAAACCCTAATATGGCCGGCCACCTTAGAGATAAGGGGAAGGGATTTTTGTTCCGAAATTCAAAATTGGAGATAAGAATTTGATCCTGTTTTGAAGTTTGACTTCTACTCTTTAAATATAAGAATGATAGAAAATTGTGGACACAATTGTTTGAAACATATTTTCAGCCCTAAGAGTTAGTGTGGCCGAATTTACTCAAGAAAAAAGAGAGCAAATATTTTTTCTCCAAAAAAAATTCCACATCGTGCATGCGTTGGTGTTTGTGAAAATTCGAGTGTTTAAGAAACCTGTTTTGTCTCACGTGTGCCCACACACACGTCTACGTGGAATCTAGGAATTGACGTGAAAGACTTTGATATTCTAAACACAAAGATTGGAGCAATGACTGTTCGTGGTCAAAGAATTCAAGTTATCATCCGAGTTGGCTTCCAGGTATTTTTTCGGATTGAATTCTTGATGTAAATTAATGCGATTAATTCATTCGTGCATAAATTAATATAATCTATAGAGTATCTCAAAAGTTTCATGAAAATTTTTGTTATACACGATCCGCTTTCCCCACGCTTCCGCACCCGAATTTGATTCGGGAACCAACAATTGTTGAGTGCAGAATTGTTGTTATATTATTTAGTTGTATTTCCTATTAAGGCATATAATAACTGAAATTTCTTAACTTATGGACTGCGATTGATGTCTGCTTTATTTTCTTTCCCTTTAGTCTTTGTATCCTAAAACTTATTAGATTTTTGCTTTATCTGAAATGCACATATTTTAATGATGCAAAAGAGAAAAACTCCAATATACTCTAAGAAGCTACTTGGTAAAGAACTTTGACAAATATAAAATTAGACTAATAATTTATTTTCATTTCAAGGAAAAACCAGTCTTTTTATCAATACCTTCTCAAACTGAATTACTTATAATGGTGAACTTGTTTAGAAAATTATATATATATATATATATATATATGTTGTAAATAATTTGACTATGCTTGCAAGTGCACAAGTCGTACAAGTAATAAAGTGGTCTGAAGACCGATATCGTCCCACGAGGATTGACGTTAAGAATGTAAACTAACTATTGTGAATATCATATCTTAACTTTATCTAAGTGATCAAATTTGGATGTGATGGACTCAAAGAAAAAAAACTAAAATAAAGGAAAACTAACTATTACGATTATGTTTCTCCGTAGTAATGTGCCTAACCTAACTCAACGTTCTCAAGAACCTAGAGTGCTGTGTATCCTTATACCCTCTCTCGAGTGCCGCATAAAGAATGTGTAGGTGATATCAAGCCTATATCTCTATACAACTATTCATCCCTACCTTCACTAAGTTCCACTCTAGAAACAATTCTTGGAATTCCACTTCTCAATTTCACAACCTAAAATTGTTTCGGTTACCTAGGCAATGTTTATCTCTTGATCTCACACCAACCTAAGTTGTTCTATCCGTTTCTTGATTGCTTGAACGTTCCCCTCTCGAGTATTAATCCTCACAATAAAAATCTGCCCAATTCAAAATCTCATAAAGCATAGCAATATGTAAATCATAGATTTAGCAGCAATAATTCAAAATAGAACA
The DNA here is from genome assembly GCF_000414095.1 of Morus notabilis. Lineage (NCBI taxonomy): Eukaryota > Viridiplantae > Streptophyta > Magnoliopsida > Rosales > Moraceae > Morus > Morus notabilis. The sequence goes on from NW_010364200.1 coordinate 333,677, forward strand.
CGAAAGAAATGAAGAGCTTTAATTAAATGCACATTAAAACGTCGAAACAATAATCACAAATAGAGATTCATCTAAACCCTAACAAATAAGAAAATTAGCCACACATCATGTGACTCACAGTCTCAAAACAATATTCAAAATCTAGAGAAATACAAGAAGAAAGAGAAGAAAGAACGCTTGGAATTCTTGAAGAACTGCTCCAACCTCCAATCCTCTCCGATTCAGTTTTTCTCTTTTTGAAAACCCTTTTTCTCCTTTCTTCTGCAGTTTTTAGTCTCCCCTTTTATATCCCACATTCTGCACGCCTCCCAAGAAGCCAATCACTTTTCATAAAAATCTCCCCTCCCCTCTAGGGCAAAAACACGTGTTTTTAATAAAATCGGGAGGCGACATATCACCTCGAAACAGGCGACATATCGCATCTCTCGCTGTTATCTGTGGCAGTCGGCAGATCAGGTGACATATCGCCTAGAAGTGGCGACATATCGCATGGATGTGGCGACATATCGCCTGTAAGGAAGTGACATGTCGCAGCTCTCGATGTCTCTTCGTCGATTTTTGCTCCTTTTTAAGCCGCATCGCCATCTGAAGGCGTCGTATCGCCTCATTCTCTGTCTTTTTGATCCAAGATGCTTCAAAACTCAGCGATTTCATCCATTACTGCACACTTAAGGGAAAATCATCAAATCCACATAAAATCTTGAGGAAAAACACACCGAAACTAGCTAAAGGAGTAACGTATGAGTGCATAAATTACGCACTCATCAATATATATATTCTCTTGAATTATTTTCACAGTTTACTTAAAATGTTAAACATTCTTTTTTTTTTTGCGTAAATAAAGCCCCCACGTCATTAACTTAAGTCCATGTCACTAACCTAGGTTTTGGAATGTGACAAGTTTGTGTAATTATCTCTGGACACAAAACTCTCTCTGGACTCGTAAGAAACTTAGCCCACTTTTTCAGGCTCAAAAAGGTAGAAAATTGAGAATAAATCCCTAATAAAAAGGACAAATTTTATGAATTTCCTCTAAATTTTGTAATGGCAACATGGTTAAACTTTAAAACATACTGTTGCATCCTAATTTATAATATTTCTCCATATCCGCCCTCTAACTTTCACACATGCTATTTTTTGGAAAAAAATTGTAGTCATCGCTTGGTTTAAGCTTGGGCGCAACGTTCTGGGATTAATAAATGTCTTTCACTCCAAATAAATTAGTTAGAAGCTGGGGTTGTTTTTTTTTTTTTTTTTTTGGGAGAAAGAGAAAAATAGGTCAAGACTTGAGATGAATTAAAATTAATAGGTCAATAGTTTACATAAGTTAATAAATAAGCCAAATTACTGTTTTCGTCCATAACTTGTCTGGTTATGAACCATAACTTAACAAGTTATTGTCCATAACTTATCTGGTTATGAACCATAACTTGACAAGTTTGTCCATAACTTATCTGGTTATAAACCATAACTTGACAAGTTATATTAATTTCTATAACTAAAAAATGGCCTATATACTTTTTTAAGTTTTTCATATTGACCCATTTCCTACTATTTCCCTTGTTTTTTTTTAGTGTAACTTGAGTGTAGTTTTTGAGTTGAATTTGAGTTATAACTTGAGTTGAAGTTGTAACTTGAATAAAGTTGAGTAAAGTTGAATAAAGTTTAAACTTAAAATAACGTGAACTTGAATAAAGTTAGAACTCGAGTTGTTTTTTTTTTTAGTTTTTTGGACAAAAGAACATGCCCTTTAGAATAGTTGCTCAAAAGCAATAAAAACAAGAGGAATAAAAATAGATAACGAATCCGAATACAATTAGGTTGATTAAGAGGATGTTTTTTCTTATATTTGTTTCTAATTATGAATCTTAATTCATGATTCTCTGCAGTATTTTTCTCTCATAAAAAAACACACGTAAAACGAAAATAGTTCTGAATTTATGAACTAAACGTCCACTAAGGGTTTAAAAAAATTGACAAATTTGGCCTACTTACATGTGTCATACACAGTAGTGTGTGTAAATGATAGCATATTTTAAAATTTATGGGGTGAATTTGAAAACATATTTATACATTAAGGGACACACTAGATACGTTTTAAAGTTTAAGGGGTACGTTGACGCAAATGACGAAGTTTTGGGACAATTCATAAAATATGTCCTAAAAATACGTACAAATACAAAATAATAAACGAGCAAAATATCAGATAGCTCGTCCCTAACTCCCCCTCGCACCTCCCCTGCAAATGGCGACACTAAACCACCTTTCTTCAGTTCACATTTCGACTTCCTCTCTTCGTCCATTCGCTGCTCCCTCTTCCACAAATACCCCTAACCTCTCACTCAATTCACAAGCCGGACCATTCTCCCTTTTCCTCCCATCCATTTCTCTAAAACCTCACACCAAACCCAAACCTCGGGCTTCGGTCATCGTTTTGGCGGTCAAGACCCTCGCGGAGACGGAGCTCATCGTCGTCCCAGAAGACTCCGATCAATTCGCCGGACAATTTCCGCCGGAGACCGGCGTTTACGCCGTCTTCGACAGTGACGGCGACCTCCAGTTCGTCGGACTATCCAGGAACATTGCCGCGAGTGTTCTCTCTCATCGGAAATCGGTACCGGAGCTTTGTCATTCCGTCAAGGTACGGGACCTTTTTCTTTACATGTAATATTAATTTTTTAGGTATTAATTGCTTATGGTTCATGCTCCGGATGATTGGAATAGTTGATTTTTTTTTTTTTTTTTTTTTTTTTTTTTTTTTTCGTCGGACTATCCAGGAACATTGCCGCGAGTGTTCTCTTTCTTGGTAAGATTTTTAGGTTGTCAATCTTGTATTCAATTATGAAAATTTTATCATCCTAATATGGTTTAATAGTTAATATACTAGGCAGTTAATTATGAATATTGCATGAGCTATAAACATAATGTTTTGCTGTTGTGACTTTGATCTGCTGATTTTGGGATGGTATAGCTCTTACGCAAACTCTTAATTCTTTGCCAAGATAAAACCATAAAACAATTACATGTATAGAAGATAAGGTCAACAATGGAATACTTGCTTCACTCGAAATGCTGTTTTGAATTTTGACCGGTTTGATTCTGGGACTAGCTCAAAGCTTGGTCCAAATTTCGGTGATGAAAGACTGTTAGTGATGCGGAAACTGATATGAACAAAGGATGTGTTTTAAGTTTTGAACAGTCCATGAGTACTGGATTTTGATTGTTTGTTTAATTTATATTTCCAAAAGTGTTTGTTCCTTGTTCCCCTTTTAACTTTCTCTATTTTCTCGTGTAGATTAGTAGTTATTGACTTGCTACAATCAAATGTTTTATTCCATGGCTTTGAGAGACAAATTGACGATGATCATAATGTTAATGAAATTGATGGTTTTATAATCATTTAGGCTTTGTTTCGTGAGAAGGAAGGAAAATAAACTGGAAAGAAAGATATATATCCTAGTTGTGGAAAATGGAGAGGAAAGGAGAGGAATGTCTTTCTTATTGTGTTTGGTTTGGATTCTCTCCCCTAATCTCTCCCTATAACTGTTTGAAGGATTTGAAATCCCCACCCCAATATATTTCATCCTTTTCTCTCTCCTACCAAACAATCACGAGTCCTAAATTATTTCACTAATCCCCGCATCCCTCTCCCTCCATCCACTTTTCCTTCCTACCAAGTGTCAAAACAAGCTCTTAGTGCTTCCACAAGGAAGCATACTCCAATATTCTCTCAAACTCGTGTCTCCAAAAAGTTGATTTCATCGTGTCTTTTGAGTTCTGATTTTGATGCAACTTGACCACAGGAGGAAAAATTATCTCTCTTGCCAGTGATTCACAATGTATAAAAGAAAACAGGTGATACTTCACGCATTCTGTTTAGTAGTAATCACATGGGGGTATTTTTACGTGGGATATGTGGGTTTGTGTCTTTCGATATAATGAGAGGAAAGATTAACTTTTGTAGAGGAAGAAGAATAAGGTCATCCGTAAGAACCAATATACATTTCTCCGTTATAGTATGATGATGGAGATATTAAGTCATAAACTCAGCTAATTTTTTATGGTAATGTGCAAATTTTACTACAGGTTGGTGTAGTAGATGAACCGGATAAAACAGCCCTAACTCAGGCTTGGAAATCATGGATGGAGGAGCATATTAAAGCCACTGGAAAGGTACCTCCAGGTAATGCATCAGGGAATACAACTTGGGTGCGACAGGCACCGAAGAAGAAGGCTGATCTACGGCTCACACCAGGCCGCCACGTCCAACTGACTCTACCAATGGAGGAACTCATTGATCGGTTGGTAAAGGAGAACAAAGTGGTGGCTTTCATTAAGGGTTCAAGAAGTGCACCACTTTGTGGATTCTCACAGAGGGTTATTGGCATCCTCGAAAGTGAAGGCGTGGATTATGAGAGTGTCGATGTGCTTGATGACGAGCATAATTTCGGATTAAGGGAGACGCTGAAGAGGTACAGCAACTGGCCTACTTTCCCTCAGATATTTGTTGGTGGAGAATTGGTTGGAGGTTGTGATATTCTGACATCTATGAATGAGAAGGGTGAACTTGGTAGTTTGTTCAAGAAGTAAATGGCGTTGGAGTTTTGACCTGTTTGTTGGTCGTTTTCATATATGGCATTGGTCAATAGGGGATGGTTTTGCTATGGTTTAGGCAGTCCAAATCATTTCGATTTACTGAGCTAAAAGGAATAGTGAATCTTAGACTTGCAACTTTGTTTGCGATCTTCATTAATAGAACTGAGAAAATTATTCCAATCTAACGAAGTGCATCTTAAAAGTAGAAAAATGTTGTCTAGGCATGTCTACGCTCCTTTTCCACTGTTTTGGTAGTTTTTACCATTGCAAATATTTTCATTTGCATGCATACGACAAACTCTTGAACAAAAGGACCTCACTTTAACGACCAACATGTATTTCTAAGGCTTCATCAAGGGGAAAAAAAATCAATTTCGAAAGCAAATATTGAATATTTCTTGTAGTTTCTTTTTATATAAGTGTCCTCCAGTTTTCTAACTTTTCTTGGCGACAGTTTTGGAAGAAATATTCCATTTTTTCAGTAAGTAAATTAAACGTTTATTATTATTATTATTATTACACTACCAGCATTCACCGATTTCTTAGCAAGCAAATTAGCCTTTTCTTATTTATTATTACACTATCAATATTCACCAATAAGCGAGAAGAAAACATTAAATGTTGATGTCGTTTAGTTTGTTGATTCGAATTTTTAATTTGAGTTGAGATATGTCTTTATATAATAATTTTTTATTGTAGTAAAAAAGTTAAATATGATTGTTTTTAAAAAATTTTACTATAACAAAACTCAAATTCTAAACTCAAATAGGTAAAATAAACAGGGACCACGCTCACTCCTAATAATAACAATTTTCCGATTGTGATTAAACAAATATCTTTAACCGTACTTATGGCACCACGCTCGCTCCTAATAATAACAGTTTTAGCTCGCTTGTGAGTTCGGTTAATAGCTGCAGTTGGGGTAAAGGAGTGACTTTCTTGCTAGCCATCTGGACGAGTTCCATTTCTCTTCTTCGTGGGAAGATCTATTAATTTTTGTTTTTTTTTTGGTAAATAATATAAGGAAAAAACCAAAGTTCGACTGATTATTGATACATTAAAGAATATATGGGAAAAAAATCAGCAATTTACAAAGTTGGGGAGTTTTTACCACAATTTAATAAAATAAGACATATTACAATAAATTTATAAGTTGTTGATTGTCAAAATTAAAAATTTTAAAAATAATTTACTAAGTCACGACAAGTTCAGAAGATAATTGCATTAAAAACTTAAATACAAAATATAATTTATGTCACTTCACTAAAAAATACAAACATTATTTTAAGAAATTGTGATCTATGAACGAAACGACTTTATGATTGGATAAAAGGTATAACATGAAGACTAATGGGATGTTTATTTCATGTATTTGTCTCTAGTTCTAAATCATGGTTTATGGTTCTCTACAGTATTTTTTTCTCATAAAAAATTTAAATTTCAAAAATCAGAATAATAAATCATGATTCTGAATCTATGAACTAAACAGACCATAACATATTTCTAAATATTAGAATCTAACCAAAATCATATTAAAATGAAAAAAGAAAAACATACCTTCTACATATTTCTTTTAGAGAAATTACAGAATTTACTCTTAAGAGTGTATGAGTCTAGATTTTTACCACTTATTTTTTGTTAATATTCTTTTACTAGTATAGTTATTTGATTAAAAAGGTTATTAATTAAAAGTAAATGATAGAAATTCTAATTCATATACTTTTAAAGAGTACTTTCTCTCATATTTTATGATTTAGAACAGAATCCTCAATAAAATATTTTTCTCTTCATCAACCTACCCATAATTCCCCTAGGATTTTGGTATATCAAAAAGAAGAAAAAGGCAAATTGGGACGGAGTAGAATGGAGTATCATTTTTTCCAAACTGAACGTTTCACGTTCCAGTCTTAGCTTCTCTAATATTTTGTTTGTAGTTTACCAGGATAAAGATAGAACTACAGCATATAGTTTACGGTGGGCAATTTATGTAGCGATACGACGACGACACAATTAAAAATTCACATGAAATTAATAAGTTTGATTTTATTATAAATTGATTTGTATTATAATCAGGTTAATATGATTAACACGATTAATAAATAAATTCGTATTATAATTAGGTTGACACGATTAACACAATTAATAAAATGGATTAGATTATGGTTGATCTCTTAACACAGAGTGACACGAATTGACACAATTAATTATATGTGTCATCTGCAATCTAATGATATGTGATATAATATGAATGTTTATATGACATATTAAATACAAATAGTGTGAATTTTAATATTTGTAATTAAAATTCATTTATTTTTTTGAAAAGAAAAGATAAATTGACCAATAAACATATTAAACTTATCATGACTGTGTTAAATAAGTCATTATTATATCAATTATTTATTTAATATATTAATTTAAATGAGTTATATAAATTAACACAATTAATACGATTAATAAATAAATTATATTTAAATTAATATTTTTAACACATTTAATAAACATATAATGTTTAAAATATTTTTTAATACGATTAATAACATATTAACACAAATATAATCCATTAACACGAATCGCCATCCTTAAATTATAATTGTTATCTGATGCAGATACCTCACAATTGCTAATGCGTAGAGACAAAAATATAATCATTGTTGGGTTGTCATTTTGCGTTAAAACTATGGGCCAAATCGTGAATAAGTGGGAAATCATCAGGGCAACACGATAAAAGAAACTAGAAAGAAAAAGAAAAGAAAAGAAAATACATCTCGGAAGATCTGAAAAACTAATAATAATAATAATAATAAAATCCGTTTTTTTTTTTTTTTTTTAACGAATAATAATCCGTTAAACTTGACGAGTATTCACAATATTGAGTCTGGCATCTCTCTCTTTTCCGTTGATCAAATTCTTCAGCATATTTCTAGGTTTTCGTCTTCTCTTCTTCAAAAAAGTTTTCTTTTGGATGTTGTGATTTTCGTGGGAAATGGAAACCGGATCGCCCGCAAAAGGTAGATTCAAGCTCTATGAGAAGTTGGAATTGCAGGAATTCCAGGAAAAGTTCGTTATCAAATCCATGGAATCTCCAAGTCATGGTTTCTCGATCGATCGCCATGACGGAAACATTGAGCCACTTGATGATGGTACTTTGTATTGTTTATTTATTTTTTTGGTTAACTCTTCCAAATTATACTCGGAATTACTCAGGCCTCGTTGTTTCATAAATTTAACTGATTAAATGCTTACTTATAGCAATTCCATGGGAAAATTTTACAAAATTTTGGTATTGGGTCTTTGCCTAGGAGCCAGAGAGTGCAGAACTTATAAGCCAATGAAGAACTTTTTGTGTTCATTTTTTTTTTTCTTTAAATGAGATTTATAGTTCCGTAATTTGCAAGTTATGTAACAGATGATACTAACGCTCCAAGTCCATCCAAAGTCTCGACCATATACGGGGTTGTTGGAACAATCAGATTGCTCAAAGGTATTTGCTTGGTTGGCACTACTTAATGAGCCTCTTACTCGAATTTTTGCAATGTCCCTTTTCCTTTAAGGTTTAAATTTTTAGCTTACAAAAATATGTTAGGAAATTTCTACTTGAGCCGTCCATTTTCACTACAAGTAGGAGCTACTATTTTAGCCGTTGGGTTAATTTTTCAATGGTTTGATCTATGATCGGGAGCAATTCTGTATCGTGCATTTATAAATTTTTAACGTTGAAACTCGTAGATTCTGTTGAAAAATTAATTCAACAACTTGAACAACAATTTCTACTTGTAGTAAAACCTGACAGTTCCTACTCTCGGACTTTCCAATATATTTTTATCGAGTTAAACTACGACCCTGTTTTTGTGCAGTTTTGTCAATTTAATTGAGGTAACTAATGGTCTATAATGTTTCAAATTATATAAATAACATTGCATGTACTGATAAATGTTAGAGGGAGGGATTTTTGTGCTTGATTTGGTGTGGTTTTTGGTGCAGGAACTTATATTATCGTGATAACTTCAAGGAAGGAAGTTGGGAATTTTCTTGGTTTCCCAGTATATGGAGTGACGTCTATGAACTTTTTGTCCTGCAATGAGGTTTTGAAACAGTCAACTTCACAGGAAGTAAGTTTTTTGCTTCTTTTATCCTACAGAAGTTCAAAATGCCCTTGAGTTTTTTTTGCTTCTTTTACCCTACAGAAGTTCAAAACGCTCTTGCCTAAACTATTTTTGTAATGTGATTGACAGAAAAGAGACGAGGCGCACTTCTTGACTCTCTTGAAAACAGTGGAATCAACTCCAGGGCTTTATTATTCTTATGAAACGGATATAACATTGAAGTATATTCTTGTTCCTTTCACTTAGCTACAACCTAAAAAGAACTTAAATGTTGCAGCATGCTGTTTTAAGTAGTTGGAACTTTTATTACAATGGTCCTTAGTAATTTCTGGCTTCTGTTTTCAACTTTGAACGTGTCTGCCCTCAAATTTCTTATTTATTAAAATAAACTTGATACTTTTCTTTTCAGCCTGCAGAGAAGATGGCAGTTAGCTGAAGGTTGGATAACTAAACCCATTTGGAAGCAGGTTAGTTGGCATATCGTAAACATCATCAGAATTTTACGTTGAGTGTAATCCATTGTCAAAGTTGATTGGTCGTGAATATTCCATATCCTATTTTTGAAGCTCGAATTTATCAACTTAGATGCCTTCTCATTGCGTATTCGAAAGGTCATTTGTTTAACAAACAAATGAAGTTTCTTTAAGGCTTGTTATCTTTGATTGTATTGTTCTTTGGCCATCCAGTTGTTCTCAAACGATTATCCTTTCCCCTTTTGTTAGCATTGATTGGCGCGTAAAGTAGTTTTTATTTCATCATTCTTTCTTCTTTTCTTTTATTTTCTACAGTCTCAGGCTGCTTATCTCTGTTTTATCTCTGGCTCATCCTATCTCTTTCAAATGTTGATTGCTTGTCTATGACATTATCTGTCATTCATGCCTAGACATTGCACTGGTGTTTCGTTTCAGGCTGATCCTCGATTTGTTTGGAACAAAAATCTGTTGGATCAACTTATTGAGCAAAAGGTCAGTGTCTTCGCTTAGATTAAATGTAATTTTGCTCGTTGATTCTATTATCATTTCGATCCATCATTTTTGTCCCCTGATTTTCTTTTTCTCTTTTTGGTGGCAGCTTGATGAGTTCATCATTCCCATGATACAAGGAAATATCCTTAAGCTTCTAACCTGTTATGTTTAATCCATAAATATCTCCCGGTGTATCTATGGATATACATTATTCAAGAGGAATGGTGAACTGAAGTAAATAAAATCAGATATTCAATTCAAGAACTGCATGGTGTTTTCAGTTAACCTAGGTTTAAGCTTTCAGACTGCACAGCTGAAGCTAAAAGAGTCACCTGCCACGCTCACACTAGTTTCAAGGAGGTGTACAAGGCGTCTAGGTATAATCTTTTTTGGATGACCGGTTCTTTACTTCATATACTCACTGTTATAATGCTGTTTTGTAATCTCTAATAGTGATAGTGTAACGTGGTGAGTAGGAACAAGAATGTGGAGAAGAGGAGCCAACCTTGAAGGAGATGTAGCTAATTTTATTGAAACCGAGCAAGTAGTGGAAGTTAATGGTCTGAGATCCTCATTGCTGCAGGTATTTGTAGCATACCTGATGGAATCTTATAATGATTCTGTGCAGTGTCTAAACATGGAGAATTAGTTATTGCATTATTTTACTAAGTTGGTGGTCCTTACATCTAATATACCTACTGACAAGTACAGGAAAATATATATGGTCAACATCTACATGTTCACTAGACTATCTGTGAGGGGATTCTGAATTTTATGCTTAAAGGAGTAAAGGACATGTCCTTGTTATTTGTTCACCTAAACTACCAAACTGTGAACTTGCATAATTAAATACACAACATTGATTTCCCTATAAATTAACACCATACAGAAGACATATTTGTTCAACTGCATTCTTTTTCAGATTCGAGGCTCAATTCCACTTCTTTGGGAGCAAATAGTTGACTTGAGCTATAAACCACAACTCAGAGTTATTAACCATGAGCAGACGGTATCCTCTTGCTCTAACATGATTTTTTTTTTTTCATTATTTTATAAGGATAATGCAATTCCTTCCTATTATATTAATTGCATTTTAATATTTAACTACTTATTTATGTGCCCCCTTCCTGCAGTCAGAGGTTGTGGAACGTCATTTTCATGATCTTGTACAACGGTACGGAGAGACAATAGCGTTAGACCTAACTGATAAAGTGAGGTTCTCTTTATCTTTGGATTTTCACTTTAAACCTGGCTTGTCTATATATATTGGTGTTCCTATCTATTCTTTAGAACCTTTTTTGTCAAAAGTCTTCGAAAACACTGTGTTGGCTTTCTGAGATCTGTTAGAAAGATGCTTTATAGTGATTTTGTTTGGATAGTTGCATTTGCCTATTCAAGTTTATCTTGATTATGCCAGAGTTAGTGTTATATGTTATTTCTAACTTTCAAATAATTATCTTCATTCTCCACTTGTAGCAAGGTGATGAAGGTCAGTTAAGTGCAGCATTTGCTTCTGAAATGGAGAAACTGCCAGATGTGAGGTGAAAATTCTTACTCTTTTACAATTATACCAATCGCACAACTTATTTTAAATAAAAATTTATTTATCTTCCTTTTAGATATAATTATTTTTTGATAGAAATCCTCCTTTTAGATAGTTACGTCCTACAGAAGCTGTTATTTTGTGCCTCTTCTAGTCGTATGTTTGGTGTGGCAAACCTTTGCCATGGATCTCGATTTTATGAATAAATTGAAAATTTACACCTTTTTTGTTTTTTGTTTTTTTTTTGCTGAAAACTTGTTTATTTCTTTTATTTGTTTTTATTGCAGATATATCTCATTTGATTTTCATCATATATGTGGAAGTTCAAACTTTGATAATCTACGCTTTCTATGTGATCAAATCGCAGAGGATTTTGAAAAGCAAGGGTAATTGAGAAAATTGAATGCATTTTTGTGCAAAACTCTGTTGAATAAGTATGCCGAACTCCAGGTATACAGGCATCTGTTATACCGTTTTTAATCATTACTGTTCCAGCTGAGCAGATACTTCCTCGCGGACATGGAAGGAAACATTTTAGTAGAGCAGAAAGGGATTATTAGATCTAATTGCATCGATTGTCTTGATAGAACAAATGTCACCCAGGTTTTCAATATAAATTTTTTTTTGTTTCTATATCACAGTACTGAATCTACCGATGTTGTTTTGAAGTCATGAAGTGCTCTTGTTTCCTGATAACAGTATTAAGCAGCCTCCACTTTTCGTTTCTGCAGAGTTACTTGGCCCAGAAGTCTTTAAATCTACAGTTGCAGAGAATGGGAGTACTTAATTCTTCTGAGTGCATTTCTATGTTTCCTGAGGATTATGGGAAATTTAGAACAAGTATGGAGTCCCTCATTTATAAGTTCTATTTTCTTGTTGAATCCAGAGTTGTTTCATACTAATTCTGAACTCTTTGTGGCTTGCTTTAGTGTGGGCTGAGCAAGGTGATGAGATAAGCCTTGAATATGCTGGGACTCATGCTCTAAAGGGGGACCTGGTTAGGTAAATATGATTCAACTTGTTTCTTTGAACATTGTGTGTATAATTTTATCCATTTTGTAATACATTCTGGATTCACAATACTGCAGATATGGAAAACAGACTCTAGGTGGACTAATTAAAGATGGGATGAGTGCACTGTCCAGATATTATCTGAATAATTTCCATGATGGGATTCGGCAGGCAAGATGTTTCTCATCTTCTCAGAATGAAATCCAGTAACCACTACAGAATGCAGACTGGGTTAAATAGATTTTTTCTTTTTTCCATCTATTCAGGATGCAATGGATCTCATTAGTGGCCGATACAACATCAACAGAAATGGCCCTTCTCCCTTCCAGCTGAATGGTTTTGAGACACTGTCTGTAAGTACTTTGTCTTTTGTTTTCGTTTTCCCTCTTCTGTTCTGTTTCTTCAATGAAAAATCTTGTCAAGAGGTGCCTCAAGGTGTAATTCTGTCTCTTGGTGTTTGGTAGCGAATGAGAATATTTTTTTTTTCGGATTGTACTAGGGACCCGATCTTTTTTAAAAATTTTTAGGCACGTCTATTCGAGTCAATCATAGCTTTAGAAATATTTTCAGCAAAGAATAAATCTCCATACTTCAAACAAGGAGAAGGAACATACTTAACATGCAGCCAAGATCATTGTTGCCTGTTTTTAGCTTTTGTTTTTCAGATGCTAGCAATACAAGCAATCCCTGTAAACAGCTTATAAACAGTTTAAGCGAATCGTTTCGTATGAGGTTTTGATGAATAAACTGAAACATTGCAGTATCTCCCAGTAGCATCAGCTTTGGTTGTTGGAGGTTTGACACTAACATCCTTAACATTTCAGCAAGGTATTGGGGTTCGTAAACTCGTAATCTAGATTCTTAATTATTTCGCTGATTTGAATTTTTAATTTGAGTTGAGATATGATTTTATGAGAGTTTTTTACTGTAGCAAAGAAGTTAGATGTGATTGTTTCTGAGAGCTTTTTACTGTAATAAAACTCGAATTTTAAGCTCGAATCGGTAAAATAAACATGGCATAGATTTGTTATTTGAGCTTCACTGAAGAGTTAAATTACTCGGCTTTCTTGTCTGTTCTGTAGTGGGTCGAAATGCACAACAGTTTGTGTCTTCGGTACTGTGGGCCGGAGTGGCAGCCGGAGTAATGGCAGTCGTGAAAGCTAATGGAAGGCAGTTTTGTTCTAGACCTCGCTTGTGCGGCCTCCTGTAAAACTCCCTTTAACCTTTTGAAGGAAGTATTTGGAGAAGTTACATAATGTATCATCGACTTGTTATTGTGATTTTTTAATCTTACGTTGACTTTGATTGCAAATCCAGCAACAAGACGAATTCGATTTGGCCCACGTTAGACTTGCTTTTGTAATACACAAGGGACTTTGTACAGAAAAGAATTGAGCGATAGAATTTGGTAAAAGTGTAAAAAACCACTTTGCAGAAAAAATAAATGCATAAGTTATTGTGAGAAGTCGGATTTTATTCTTGTAAGGAAAAAGCAAAGATGGATCTTTCTACTTACTTTGCTTTAAGTAAAGGTAGTGTTTATGTATTAAAAACGTAACAATCCTAATCACCAAAAAAAAAAAAAAAAGTTATTGGTTAGTCCAGAATTACTATACTAGCATGAGTTCTACTTGTATGTTTACTCTGCGAGAAGAGAGGGTTTATAATGAAGTTCATGTATTTTTTTTTTCTCCTAATATGTTTTACTAGCGAAGAAAGATGTTTTCTATATTCACGATTCCACCTATTTTGTGCTTTTGCCCGTGCTTTCTATTTTCCTTTCAGACATTTTGCCAGTTATTGCACAGCTCGACTCGTGTAATACTATAATAGACGTCCCCCAGTTGCGTAACAATTACCGTACAACAAAATACTTTTTTTTCTCTCTCTCGGAAATGCACACAAGTTATAATGACAGACCGAATCTGTTGTATAATTTTGTTTCTTTGCTAAAAGTTGAGATAAACTCCTATATTTATCAACACACGTGTAATGTTAATAGTAAACTTAACGCTTATGGTAATGGTACCTTTTTTTTTTTTTTTTAGGGGACGCATATGGTACAGTAAACTTGACATTATATTGTACGGAGAAATTTATATATTTTTACGTCCTATGATTTAGATTTATTTAGTGCAAGTTTGAACATTTTGTGACGGTCTAAATTCCATTTTTTGATCGCAAAAATGACAAACATGTCCTAGATAAGTAACGCCAAAATTTTAAAATTTTCAAAAATAAAAGAACGTTCAATCTCAATGTGCACACTCTTAAGGAGGAAAATCCAAAAATCACAATCAGATCAAAGAACAACAAATCCAAACATTCTTGGCAAAAAAGAACAAAACCCAACATCAGCCTTCACAATCGAAGTGCTTCAATTACGTGTAAAAACCCTCGCCGAGAATCGGATGGTCGGCTTTGTCGTCTGCGTCGTCACCAACTTCGTCATCAACACAAGTGTTGTCTTCTTCCTCGTCGCGAGCAAACTGCCTGTGAACTTTGGTTCTGGCTGAGTGACACGAACATCAGCGTCGTTTCGTTGTGGCTGAGCATCGGGAGCATTTTTCTTGTAATTTATATTTGCCAAGTTACTCTCCGTATTTGCAGCGATTACCTTGAATATCATATTTATATTATGATAAAGTAACGCAATATAATTTCTCTAATGACACCATTAAGTTTGAACTTATTCGCGAGCCGTCTAAAAAACTATTACCCAGTAGTACTAGATGGCCTCCCCACTTCACAGACGTCAGCCTGCTTGATATTCATATTCATATACACACACACACAAACATATAATTTCTTATATATCAGCAAAAATATAATGCATAAATAAATTTTCGACAAAGTTGCTATTAGAAAAATTCATATTAGCCCATGTTCATCCAGCTAATAGCTTTGGCTAGAAGTCATCCAGCTAAATAATCCTTCGAGAACTTGCGCTCACACTTTCTTAACTTTTAAGGGGCCAATCGAAAGCAATGTACCTTTTCGTCCACCTCATGCTAACCGACAAAACGCACCGAACTTCCATCTCTCGGAAACGCAGTGACATGGCCACTACAACCATTGTCGTTTTCTATTTTCCGGCGGCGATTTTAAGATAATAGAATATAGATATATTTAGGGTCCAGGTAGATGTTGCGATATTATCTTCCTGAAAAGACTTTTGTCAAATTGCAATTCGCTAACGAGAACTAAAACAAAGATAAAAATGAAAACGTGCTTTCCATACTTCACACACATAAACGACAAAACGAACCGCACCGAACAACAAAAACTCAAAAACTTTCCCTCCGTCGTTCCAAATTCCCTCTGTTTCGGCTTTCGCTGCATGTTTCCCCAGTCGGTGGTCTCAATATTTAGAGAGAGAGAGTGAGATTATTGGAGGGAGATGGCAAAAGGGAGAGGACGGCTGCTTGCTCGTCGCTCATCTCGCATCTCTCATCTATCCAGCTTTGCCTGCGCTCTCACAAACTCCGGAAAGCTGTAATGGCGTCGCTCTCGCTCCTCCTCATCTTCACACGCGTCTTCTCTCTCCTCTGCTCCAATTCCATTGTTACATCTCAACCTTCCTCTCGAAGCATCCCCTGAGATTACTTTCCCACTAAGCAAAAACCTAAAAGAAAAAAAAAGACCACGGATTTTCTTATACCCAATCCCTATATAAAGGATTCTCTCTCCTCTTTTCTCAGTCTCTGAGATCGATCGCTCTGTAATTCTTTGGTTCCTCCTGATTTCTATGAGAAAGCATTCGTCAGGCGCGACTAGCGGAGGCAATGCCGGTTCCTTCGAGAGGTTTCTGGAAGGCTGGCTCGTTCGCCAAGAGCACTACCTTGATGAGCTCCTCTCGTGCCGCGATTCTCCGGACGACGATCTCAGAGACCTCGTATATCGAATCCTCGCGCATTACCAGCAGTACTACGACGAGAAATCCAAGATCGCCGAGCGGAACATCTTCCTCGTCCTCTCTCCCACCTGGTTCACCTCTCTCGAACACGCCTTCCTCTGGATCGGCGGTTTCAAGCCCGGCCTCGCCTTCCGACTCGTCAACGACTCGATCGACGACCTGACGGACGATCAGAGGCGGAGCATTGGCCGGCTGGTCCAGGAGACGAAGTCGGAGGAGCGGGCGCTCAACGACGAGCTCGCAAAGATCCAGGAGAGCGTGGCGGCGCCGCCGTTGCTCGACATCTCCAGGCGCTGCACACGGCAGGTCGACGGCGAAATCGCCGGCGCGGACGTGGCGATCGCGACGCTAAGGACGGCACTGGAGACGGTGGTGACGGCGGCGGATTCGCTGAGGATGAGCACGGCGCTGAAGGTGATGGAGGTGCTGAGGCCGGCGCAGAACGTCAGGTTCTTGGCGACGGCAGCTCAGCTTCAGCTCAGGCTCAGGACTTGGGGTTTGGAGAGAAGCTGAGAAGAAGAGAGATAGGAGAAATTGGACTCTGTTTTGCTCTGACTATATATATATAGGTTGAGTATAGTGTGTATATTTGTATGAATATATTCATATATGTATGAGAGGAAATTCTTAAAATTTTGAAATATCTATTTCTAACGTCAGATTGGAGAAATAAAACCAAATGTTAACTGTGAACTGTTAGGGCTTGATTTTTTTTTTTTTTTTTTGGCTCTGAAAATGGTGTAGGGCTTGATTGTTATCCGGATTATTGTTTCTTGTTGGGATTGGGCACAACTCAAAAGTGTATTTTCTTCAAAACTATATCGAATGGAAATTATTAGTATTATATACACATAAATGTATTTGTTTGACATTTTGTTACTAAATTCTGAAAAAGTACTCTTTTAGTGAACTAGTGTTATTATTATTTTTTTTTAGTGTTGAGTGTTGTTGTTGAGAGAGAAATTTCATTTATACTAAATAGTAGTACAATGTGCCTGATTTTATAGTACAAGACAATTCTTGTTGTCGTTGAAAGAGAAATTTCATTTATACTAAATAGTAGTACAATGTGACTGATAATGCGACTGATTTTGTAGTACAAGACAATTCTTAATTAAGACCGATTTTATTGGTACAACCTAATTGCGTTCAATTCAATGAGTAAAAGGCACTAAATACACTAAATATAAGGAGTGAAGATATCACCATTTTTATTTGACAAACACAAAAACTAAAACAGGTGAAACCTAATTGACAACGACGAAACTTCGGTGACGAGTCGACCAGCCCAGAGAATGGGCGGGAAAGCTGCAACATTGCTGGCAAAGCAAAGGAGATTTGGAGAGGAAGTGGGCCTCCGACATGAGAGAACCACATGTCACCGCGCATCTCTGCTGACCACGGAGAATGCCTCCTTTCTAGATCTCTATTCCGGGAAAGAAATTCCTCTCTGGCGCAGCAGACTAAACCCTAACACCGGTTGTGATACACAGAACAACACAGCCCAAAGAGGGGAAAAAAAAAAAAAAGAGAGTAATTTTGAAGAAGTAGTTGAAAATCTCTTTTGAGTTGGTGCATCATCAAGAGTCCCCTGTAATTAGCCGGAGTTCCTAGCTTAGATGTTTAATGAATTCTACCGGCATCGTTGATATGGCGAACAACAAGAAGCTAATGGACAGTGTATTTAGACTTTAAAAAAACGACCGACAGTTTTTTCTCTCTCATATGGAGGCCTCTTAACTTCATCCTTGTAAATTTGCCACGTAGTGCAATTTTTACTTTCACTTCGGGCTTCATGCCAGCCCAATAGACATAGCCGACGTTGACATCCTTATTGACATGCAAATTCACGTGCGTTTGGTAAGCCCTACTACTTTCCTAGGGGTCATTTATATTACTCAATGCTAGAAGGAAAAACTGAAATGACCTTTTCATTTTAGTTATTTTTATTCATAACAAAGTTTGTGTAACTTATTCAAACTATAATTTTTATGACATTTTAACATCGACCATACTTTAATAGCCAACTCCATTAGCAATGGATTAAATGTCTTTCCACCTGGAGTTGGGATTCAGAAAGTTTACATTGTCACAGACGGCTCCGTTGGCTTGATGCAGATGGCTTGAAGCTGGCAAAGCCAGTAACTTCTCTACCTGCCACCAAGCTGTTGATTTCATACGTGCCTTCATACGTGTATATGGGTTCCAAATCACAGAATGCCTGCGAAGTGAATCAAGAAAGGCAATGTCAAAGATGAAGAAATAATTTTATAAGGTACAAACACTAGAAAAAGAGACGAGAAAGGAAAACCTTCGCCACTAGAAAATCAGCTAAGATTCCATTTCCACCGAGCAACTCCCGTCCAAGTGCAACAGTTTCCCTTGCCTTCAAGGTGATCCAAGACTGAAGAGTACACATGTTTAAGACATATACATTGGCAATCAACAGAGCATGGCAGAGTACTAAAATTTGGAAACTCACCTTCCCCAAGCTAGCTTGACCTGTAGTCATTTTACCATTCTCGTACAACTTGCAAAGCCGCCAACCCATTAGGACCATTGCTTGAACATTGGCCAGCATACGTATAAGCTTCTCTTGATTGATTTGAAAAGCTGCCAGTGGTGCTCCAAATTGCTTCCTCTCCTTCAGATACCTTGTAATCAATTCAGAGATCAGTGAATTGTTGTTTTGAAAACTTAAACATGTCTGAACGAGGAGTGCAGGTTTTGATACCTGTGACACATGTCATAGACACCCATGGATATACCGATAGGTTGCCAAGCAACCATAACACGTGAAACAGCAAGAACCTGTTTTGACACGGTAATGATTAGAAATGTATTTCAATACAACATATATTTAATTGCAGGGATTGAAATCTGCAAAACGAGCAATCGGCACTTTCCACACATTCGTGCACAAATGAGAAGCGAAAAACAAAGAAACTGCCTCTTCTCCTTTGACAAGTAAGAGAAAAACCTGCACTGTGTTGTTTGCTTGAATAAATTATTGTTCAGTTAAGAGTTCTAATGTTTGATTGCAAATCATGCGACTGGGGATACATTTTCCCCTAATGTCTCCATACGCACTCGAGAAGAGAATAAAAAAGCACATGCCACATCCAGTTTCCTGGAATTTAAAAGAGCAGAACATATAGAATACGCAACTACAAATTCAATACATTCACATACGTCTCCAAACATACAATGCATGAACACAAACAGAAAGGGGCATCATCTGATGAAACCATATATATAGTATACCTTGCTTGTATCCTGAAAAGAATTAACACCAGGTAACCTGTCCTCATCAGAAACAAACACTTTGTTCAAGAGAATATCTCCATTCTGAACCATCCTCAAACCAATTTTATTTTCAATTTTGGTTGCTTTTAATCCGGGATCATTTTTCTTTACAAGGTATCTGAAGCAGAAAGAAAAGCATTCAGCATGTAATAAAGAGCCATCCAATAACAATATTGACTTCTTGCACAAACTAAATAAATATCTAATAGGAGTTGTTATAACAAGCATAGATTTTTCTTACTGTAACCCAAATGAAAAGTCACTTATGTTATTTAAGGGCACAAGAGTCTTGAATGTATTCTTGAAAGAGCAATCAAAACTAAAAACTGAACAGTTCAGTTTCTGCGATCAGTTGTAGGACTTTACTCTAATTTTTATTTATTTATTTATTTATTATTATTATTATTTTTTTTTTTTTTTTTGTTTGAAGGAGGGTACTTTACTCTAATATTGATGCCTACTCTTATGAACTTACTGGACAACAGAGGAGTTTCCTTTTTCAGTATGATCCAAGGATAGGAAAAGGGGAAGAAGTTAATTGATGTTAATAAATCAACACGACTTTCTAAAACAGCAACACATTTGGCATGTTTGGCTATTTTCTGTTTCACAAGCACCTAAGTGCAGGGGGACACCTGTAAAAGTAAGAACAACTGTCCTACTAATATGAAAGCAGATGCAATCACGGTTTTGTCTTTTTTTTTTTTTTTTTTGATATCCAGAAATCCCCCGAGCCTACTTTGTGCATCCGAGTTTGAAATTAGAGCCTTTCGCCAATCATGTTAATGTCTTGCATTGCATACCCATTTATCTGATTTGTTGTTGTGTTCCGAGCAAAAATAACCAACACATCAGCAAATGTGCTGTTTCCTATCCAGCGCTTTTGGCCATCAAGGATCCAACCTCCTTTCACCTGATCATCCCAATGCCAAAGCAAGAATTTATAGGAAATGAGGCACAAAAACGAGAAAAACCAAAAACAAAAATGGAAGTCAAGTGAAGAGATATTAACCTTTGTTGCAGTTGTTCTCAAAGAACTTGCATCACTTCCATAATCAGGCTCGGTCAAAGCCTACATGGAGAAGCATAATTTAGTACCTTCAATTTTAGACCACTTGACAGAAGCATTAATCAATCACATATCCTAAAACCATAGAATAACTAGAAGAAGGGAGCATCTTACCCAGCAAGCCACAGTTTTTAATTGTGACAAAGAAGGTAAATATTTCTCCTTTTGCGCCTCCGATCCACACAAAGCTATTCGTGACAGTGCAGAGGAGTTAAACAAAAATCATCGCCGTATATAGATAGAAACATCCATCAACTAACAAGTAAATAAAAGTAGAAGATGACTAGATCTAACCGATGGTCAACATCGCTAGCGAAGAATGGACCAGGATGAAAGTCGAACAGCTAGCGTCAACTCTAGCCATTTCTGCAGTCGCAATGGCGCTTCCCGTAAGAGAAAGACCAGGACAGCCATAACCCTTGATCGTGCCACCGGCAACGCGCAAGGCACCAAGCTTTGGAATAACTTCAAATGGAAACTCTGCTTTCTCCCAGTACTGAACAAAATAATTCAGTATCTATCTCCTTTTTTTCTAAAAGAAAATCCAATAAACAAGATAACTATAGACACAGACTACAGATGACTGAAGTGTTTAGCAAAAACCAAGAAAAAAAGGGTACGAATAGAAAATTAAGGATACTAAACAAAAGAATAACAACAGCAAAGAAAAGGGTACGAGTAAAAGATGAATACCTCTGCCATGATTGGCGCCACTTCTTTTTCCATGCACTCTCGTACTTTCATCCTTACAGCTTTCTCCTCAGGACTCAATAGATCATCGTAGTTGTAGTAATCTGAAGCTGTAATCATGGCCAGCACATAAACAAAAACACAAAACCCAGTAAATAAAGAGAAAAAAAAAATTGCAAGCTGCTAAATCAATAACTTTCAGAATACAAAATTAGGCAATAAAATATCATATTAGATAATAGAAAATTTCCTCAACTCTCGAATGAATAGAAATTCTTACTGGAAGGAGGAAAAACCGATGCTGGAGTGGCTTGGGGAAAAGCAAGTGAAACATCCAGTGCTGGTAAACCAAAATAAGTACTCCTCTCATTCTTGTCAATATTATCTGTTATGCATCAATAATTAACATTTCTTAAATGAAAACAAACATTGAAAAATAAATAATTACATAAATAAAAATTTCAAAACAAGAATCAGAGATTGATCACAGTCAGATCATAAATCAGTCGGCTTCCAAACTAAATCTTCCAAAATTTGAACTTTGGATGTGTATGTAGTCAGAAGATGAGAAAAAGATCAATAGATTGAACTTTCAGATCCGAAAAAACGAAAAGATCAGAGTTTTTGACTCCGTTGTCAAAGAGAGGAAGAATCATTCAAGAGAGTGAGGATAAAGAAAAAAACCTTGATTCGTAGACGAGCGAACTGTCATGGCGAAAGGAAAAAAGGGAAAACGAAAAGCTTTGAGAGAGAGAGAAGGCGAACGAAGATGACCGGAGAAGAAATGTGGTCGTGAAAAGGGTCCGAGTCTGACTCGCTGGGTAATGGTCCTAATGGAGGAGGGAGGAGGATAAGGGGAAGTTTGGCACGCAAAACTATGTCTAATCAATAATTTTTTTCAACCTACGCCAACGTAATAATAGTAAAGTCAAGTTTTTTAACCGATAAAAAAAAAAACCTGATTTACCGGGGCAGTATACAATTTCTCTAATTTTTTCGTTACAGTATTTAAAGAGATTATATTTAAACGGATTAAAAAAGAAAACAATTCTTGGCGTTTGGTAAAAATTCTTTCATGAAAGAACCGGTTCTTTCACAAAACGACATTAAGTTAAACGTCGTTTACTGAAAGAACCACTTGTCGTTAATAATTATCCAAGCACGACTACAATTCTTGTCGTTCACTGATGCGCCGTTTCTTTCAAAACGCGACATGAACTTACACGTCGTTTTTTGAAAGAACAGCTTCTTTCATAAAAAGCTTTGTAATTTTAGGAATACTTATCCTCTTAGTTAGTTAAGTTTATTAATCTTGTAACATAAGCTTTTTATCAAACTTATAACACACGCTTCTATTTTATATATATATTGGCTTGTATTCTTTATTCACATTAATGAGAATAATATTTTTCTCACTAGTCAAACACTTTTTCCTCCGCAATATGGTATCAGAGCGATAATTTTTCTTTCGTCTATTTCTTCAATTCTTCTTAGATTCTTCTTTCCTTGTTTAGAGTCTATGGCTTCTTCATTTCCTGATTCGTCTTCCTCGTCAAATGGCAAATCTGCCATTGATGATTCGTCTATTTGGGGTCCTTATCAGTTATCACTTGTTATCTCATTCTGGACATAGTTATTTCTTAACTTTAGTTGATGATTGCACTCGGTTTACTTGGTTGTTCTTGCTTAAACACAAAAATGATGTTTCCACTGCCATTCCCAAATTTTTAATCTCATTGCAACTCAGTTCGATAAGCATATCAAAGAGTTTCGGTCTGACAATGCAAAGGAGCTTGTTTTTGCTGATTTTTTTAATGATAAGGGAGTTCTTCATCAATTTTCTTGCAATAAAAGGCCGCAACAAAATTCTGTGGTTGAGCGGAAATATCAGCATCTCTTGAATGTTGCTCGCGCCATATATTTTCAATCTAGGATTCCACTTTCCTTTTGGACTGATTATGTTCTCACAATGGCTTTTCTAATACATAGGACACATTCTCATGTTCTGGGCAACAAAACTCCATATGAGCTTCTATTTCAAAAAGAGGTTGACTACTCATCTTCGTGTTTTTGGATGTCTTGCTTTTGCCTCTACACTTTCTGTACATCGTACCAAGTTCCAGCCCCGTGCTCGCATTTGCGTCTTTCTTGGTTTCCCCCAGGCATGAAGGCTTACAAGCTTTATGACATACAATCGAAACAAATTTTTATCTCACGAGATGTAGTGTTCCATGAAATAGTTTTGCCCTTTCATTCTGTCATCCATACAACTGAGTTAGTGGATCCGTTTCCTGACTTGGTTTTGCCTTGGCTTGCTCTCGATGCTATTGATTTTTGTTCCTCACAGGCGCAACACCCTCCTCCTGATGTTGTTGTTGCTCCTATCCAACGTTCATCTAGGCCGGTTAAACAACCCTCCTACTTGAGGGATTTTCATTGTAACCTAGTGTCTCAAGGTTCTACACTTGACTTGGAACCTTCCTCCGACAAAGTCCTATATCCTTTGTCCAAACATATCTCATATGCCAATCTTTTCCCTGCTTTCAAACATTTTATTCTCAATGTTTCTTCTCATATTGAGCCGCAATTTTATCACCAGGCTGTAAAGTATCTTCTATGGCATGAGGCCATGAAAGCAGAATTGGATGCTATGGAGCTTAATAACACCTAGCCTGTTGTTCCTTTACCGGTTGGTAAGCATTCCATTGGCTGTCGATGGATTTGTAAAATCAAATGCAGGTCTGATGGATCGATTGACAGACATAAAGCTCGTTTGGTTGTTAAAGGATACACGGAACAAGAAGGAGTTGATTTTGTTGAGACCTTTTCACTTGTTGATAAGTTGGTTACTGTCAAAGTTCTTTTGGCTCTTGCAGCTTCTAAAAATTGGGAGCTGACTCAACTTGATGTTAATAATGTTTTTCTTAATGGTGATCTTTTTGAAGAGGTCTATATGGACCTACCTTTGGGATATAATGGACAGGGGGAGATTTTGTCACATCATGGGCCATTGGTTTGCAAGCTTCATAAGTCCATCTATGGTCTTAAACAAGCCTCGCGACAATGGTACTCTAAGTTCTCTCATTCCCTTATTCAGTTTAGGTTTGTTCAGTCTAAGGCTGATTATTCCTTGTTTACTAAAGGGACAGGTTCTTCGTTTCTTGCTCTGCTTATATATGTTGATGATATCATAATCACAGGTCCTTCTAAGCATCATATTGACTCCTTGAAGCAGTTTCTTCATACCCAATTCATGCTCAAAGATCTTGGTTCATTGAAATACTTCCTTGGGCTTGAAATTGCTCGGTCGACCAAAGGTATTGTTCTTTCCCAGCATCATTACACTCTGCAGCTGCTGGAAGACACTGGTTTTCTTGCTTGTTGGCTTGCTCCAGTTCCAATCGATCCTCGCATTCGTCTAAATGCCACAGATGGTCCTGTGTTGCCTGATGCTTCTTCATATCGTTGTCTCATTGGACGTTTGTTGTATCTTACTCTCTCTCGGCCGGACATCACTTTTGCAGTCCATAAGTTGAGTCAGTTCCTTGCTCAACCTCGTGCTCCTTATCTTCAAGGTGCTCATCATCTTCTTCGGTATCTTAAAACTAGTCATGGTCAAGGTTTATTTTTCTCTGCTTCCTCGTTGTTACAGCTTAAAGCCTTTTCTGATGCGGATTGGGGTTTATGTACTGAAACCAGGCGCTCTGTCACTGGTTATTATGTCTTTTTAGGTGATTCTCTTGTGTCTTGGAAAGCCAAGCGGCAAGCCACTATTTCTCGGTCCTCGTTTGAAGCTGAGTATCATGCCATGGCTGCTACTACTAGTGAATTGGTAGGTTGAAGCAGTTGTTGCAGGATTTTGGTGTTTCTTTGGCTGCCCCTATGCTACTATTCTGTGACAACCAAGCCGCCGTTCACATTGCTTCGAATCCCACTTTTCATAAGCGGACCAAGCATATTGAAATTGATTGCCATTTTGTTCATGACAAGGTCACTGATGGTTTCATCAAGCTCATGCCTGTTCGTTATAATCTTCAACTTGCTGATGTTTTCACCAAGCCATTACCCTCTACTCTATTGTTTTCTCATTTATCTAAGATGGCTGTGAAATATATTCATTGTCCATCTTGAGGGGGAGTTTTAAGAATACTTATGCTCTTGTTAAGTTTATTAATCTTGTAGCATAAGCTTCTTATCAAGCTTATAACATACGCTTCTATTCTGTATATATATTGGCTTGTATTCATTTATTCACATTAATGAGAATAATATTTTTCTCACTAGCCAAATACTTTTTCCTCCGCAATATGTAATCTTTTTTTAATTTTTTTAATTTAGTAAACATCTGGCAAAAAAAAAATTACATCAATTAGTAACATATATTGTGGAATTTTTTTGGGACCCAAAACAGTAAGAAAAAGGGTGGAAAATAAGATATAAGTGGTGTTTTGTTGCGTTTCTTTTGTTTCTTACAGAATTAATTTTTTTTTTTTTTACTTTTAATGCCAATTGAACATGAAAGGGATTCTATAAGTTAGTGATTCTACAATTAACAAGTAATTTAGCAAAGATAATCATCAAGATCTTTCAACAAACATAAATATAATTCGTACTCCTCTGTTTTCTTTCGATTCCTTACTATAGAAAATAAACGAGAAGAACTCTTGTGAGTTGAAGCTTATAAATTATCTAAGCGAGATCGTAAAAGGCGAAGCTGAAAATAACAAGGAGAAGGTTTTAGCAAATAAAAAATAAAAAAGTAAAAATAACAAGGAGAATGAGACTTCTTTTATTTTAATCTATTTTTTATTTTTAAATTTAGTAAATCTCTTTAAAAACGGTTAAATAAAATTACACCAATTAGTTAGAGATATTATAGCAGAAGATGACAATGACAATACTACTATAATGTCAAGATTTAAAGACGTTTGGTTCGTAGATTCAAAATCATAATTCATAATCATTCTTGGTTTACGTGTATTTTTTGTGAGAGAAAATACTGTAGCGAATCATGAACCATAATTCGAACCATAGTACGGATCTTTGCTCTAAACTATCAATGACTTGAATCATATTTGAACATGACAAAAAAAAAAGAACTGCTTATCTTAGATCGACCAAAAGTAACCACATTTTTAAATGGGACTGGTGGAAAAATAGACTAAGTAAAAAGTGATTTTAAGTAAATAAACCATAAAAAAAATAATTAGGTAAATAGGTCAACTTTCACATCAGTTATTCCACGTCATCAATTATGTTTTTAAGTGTTTCTTTCTCTTTCTCCTCTTCCATTTCCCGCCATTTTCTTCTCCCAGCCGCCTTCCATTTCCTCTCTCATCTTCTCAAGTCCTCGTCGTCGCACAACCTCATTAACATTATTATCTTGCCCATTCAGCGTTTTATTCTCGTCCAAAACGAAATTTGAAGAAGAGCTACTAAGGCCTCGCTCGCTTCGTGAATTTGAGTTTTCAATTCGAATTGAGATGTGACATTTTCTGAGAGTTTTTAACTATAGCAGAAAAAGTTAGATGTGACATTTTCTGAGAACTTTTAACTATAGAAACCTAAAATTGAAAACTCGAATCGGTGAAATGAACGAGGCCTAAGTCTTTCTTTTTTTATATCTCTCATGGTGTTTTTCGTTGTTGTTCATATGTTTTTAAGATGAGAATGTAGTTAAAAGTGTTAAAAATCCATTAAAATAGTAATTTTACATGGTAAAGATCGGTTTACATTGTCTGATATGATGAATATCTACTGGGTTTAGAAAAAAAAAGATTTGTTCTTGGTCTTTTCTTGGTCTGTTCTTATAACATGGTATGTTCTTGGTCTGTTCTTATACATGGTCGGTTCGTAGTCTATTCTTGGTCTGTTCTTATAACATGGTCGGTTCGTGGTCTGTTTTTAGTTTGTTCTTGGTCTATTCTTATTACATGGTCGGTTTGTGGTCTGTTCTTGGTCTGTTCTTATTGCACGGTCGGTTCTTAGTCTGTTCTTGGTCTGTTCCTACTACATAGTAGGTTCGTGGTCTGTTCTTATTACACGGTCGGTTCTTGATCTGTTCTTATTGCACGGTCAGTTCTTGGTCTGTTCTTATTGCACGGTAAGTTCTTGGTCTGTTCTTAGTATGTTCTTATTATATGGTATGCTTTTGGTCTGTTCTTGGTCTGGTCATTCGGTTCTTGGTTTGGTCATTGTGTTAGTGGTATGGTCTTGTTTTATATCATGTTTAATTATACATTTTTATAAATTGATGGTTTTTTTTTGCCTTTTTTTATTTTGTAGGAATATTTTTTTATGGTCTTTTCTTGGTTTGTTCTCATTATATGTTCTGTTTTTAGTCTGTTCTCATTATATGGTATGTTCTTATTATATGGTCTATTCTTGGTCTATTCGTGGTATATTTAGTTTGGTTTAATGACATTATTATCTTGATTAAATTTTTACAATTTTAAAATCTAAATAATGCCTCAGTGGAGGATTTTTTTTTTACATCGGAGGAAAATGGAAGGAGAATAAAAGTTGTTGGGTGTGGCATACACACTTGACCAAGAATAGACTATGATGTTTTTTACTTTTTTTTAATTTTTTGAAAAGCTTCGAACTAATCCTAAAGATTGGAGAAACATTTAATTTATAAAAGAGAAAAAAAATTAGAAAAAAATAAAAGACTAATAACAGATCAAGAACAGACCACGAACTGACCACACTTGACCAATAATAGACCATGATGTTTTTTATTATTATTTTTATTTTTTTAGAAAGCTTCGAACCAGTCCCGAAGATTGGAGACACATTTAATTCATAAAAGAGAAAAAAAATGAAAAAACCAAGAATAGACCAAGAATAGACCACACTTGACCAATAATAAACCATGATGTTTTTTATTTATTTTTATTTTTTTGGAAAGCTTCGAACGAGTCCCAAAGATTGAAGACACATTTAATTTATAAAAGAGAAAAAAATTGGTAAAAAATGAAAAACTAAGAACTAACCAAGAACATACTAAGAACAAACAAAGAACAGACCACGAACTGATCACACTTAATCAAGAATAGATCATGATGTTTTTTATTTTATTTTTTAATTTTTTGGAAAGCTTCGAACCAATCTCGAAGATTAGAGACACATTTAATTTATAAAACAGAAAAAAAATTGGTAAGAACTGAAAAAATCAAGAACATACCACAATTGACCAAGAATAGACCATGATGTTTTTTATTTTTTTTTATTTTTTTGGAAAGCTTTGAACCAGTCCCAAAGATTGGAGAAACATTTAATTTATAAAAGAGAAAAAAAATTGGTAAAAAAATGAAAAAACTAAGAATAGACCAAGAACAGACTACGAACCGATTACACTTGACCAAGAATAGACCATGATGTTTTTTATTTTTTTTTATTTTTTAGAAAGCTTCGAACCAATCTCGAAGATTGGAGAAACATTTAATTTATAAAAGAGAAAAAAAATTTGTTAAAAAATGAAAAAAACTAAGAACAGATCAAGAACATACTAAGAACAGACCACGAACCGACCACACTTGACTAATAATAGACCCTGATGTTTTTTATTTTTTTATTTTTTAAAAAGCTTCGAACCAATCTCGAAGATTGGAGAAACATTTAATTTATAAAAGAGAAAAAAAATTTGGTAAAAAATGAAAAAAACTAAGAAGAGACCAAAAACAGACCACGAACCGACCACACTTGACCAAGAATAGACCTTGATGTTTTTTATTTTTTAGAAAGTTTTGAACCAGTCCCGAAGATTGAAAACACATTTAATTTATAAAAGAAAAAAAAAATTTGTAAAAAGCGAAAAAACCAAGAACACACCAAGAATAGACTAAGAACATACCAAGAACAAACCATGAACAGTCAATACAAATAAATATATAATAATTTTTGTTCACTTTTATAAATTTTAGATCATTGATTTATGACATTGAGGTATTTCACTGATATTGAATTGAATAATTATTTATTTATATACAATTATTTAATTATATCTATCATAACACAACATAATATTGTTTTATACATGATGGTCTTGCATAATATGTAGAATTATGTTTTTACTTCTTACGTATGAGGTTTAATTAAATACTTTTTTTATAAATTTATTATATTGTTTCATTAAAATATTGATAAAGTCATGTATTAATGCCTAAAAAAATCAAAAAATATGTAAAAATGTTTTTTTTTTATGTTTTATTAGAGTCTGTTCTTGGTATGTTCTTGGTCTGATCGGTCGGTTCTTGCTCTGTTCGGTCGGTTAATGGTATGTTCTTGGTCTGGTCAGTTCTTGGTCTGTACGGTCGGTTAATGGTCTGTTCTTGGTCTGGTCGGTCGGTTCTTGGTCTGTTCTGTCGGTTAATGGTCTGGTCGGTTGGTTCTTGGTCTGTTCGATCGGTTAATGGTTCATTCTTGGTCTGGTCGATCGGTTCTTGGTCTGTTCGATCGGTTAATGATCTGTTCTTGGTCTGATCGGTCGGTTAATGGTCTGTTCTTATTTTTTCAGTTTTTACCAAATTTTTTTCTCTTTTATAAAATAAATGTTTCTCCAATCTTCAGGAATGGTTTAAAGCTTTCCAAAAAAAAAAAACATCACAATCTATTCTTGGTCAAGTGTGGTCTATTCTTAGTCTGTTCTTGGTTTTTTCATTTTTTACCAATTTTTTTCTCTTTTATAAATTAAATGTTTCTCCAATCTTCGAGACTGGTTTGAAGCTTTCCAAAAAAATAAAAAAAAAATATCAGGTGCGTTTGGAATTAGTTCCAAAACGTTTTTATTTTTTGTATGAAAATGAAAACGAAAACATTTTTATTTTTATTTTAGAATCATTTCTGAAAATGCGTTTGGTAGTTTTATTTTAAGATTGTTTTCAATTTAAAAAAAACTGAAATTGTGTTTGGTAGTTTAATTTTTAAAAACATGTAATAATATTTAAACTAATAATATATTAAATAAACATATCAACCCATTTCCTTACCTCATCAATCAACCCAAAAACGGGGCCTAAAACAAGAAAAAA
>NW_010364200.1:363926-440294 GCF_000414095.1 Morus notabilis
GGGGGCCGAGGAATTTGAGTTGATTTGTTTATTGAGATTCAATTACAACTTGGAATTGGAAGAAGAAGAAGAGCAAGTTGCGACTTGGGGCTTATATTACGATTATAGCTTGGGTGTGAGGGTGGGGGTGCAGTCGGAGAAGAATGGTCCATCGGTCGAGGACAGAAAATGAAAATGGAAAACTGAAAATGATGTTCAATCGTTTTCAGTTTTGCTGAGTTTTTAAGAATAAAGTAAAAAAATGTTTTCATTTTCTATTTTTCAAGAAATGCTGCCAAACGGCTCCCTCAGAGCATTTTCATTTTTTGGTTCTTGGAAAACGTGAAAAATGAAAATGAAAACGGAACCAAACAGGCCCATCATGTTTATTCTTGGTCAAGTGTGGTCGGTTCGTGGTCTGTTCTTGGTTTGTCACTAGTTTGTTCTTGGTTTTTTCATTTTTTACTAATTTATTTTTTCTCTTTTATAAATTAAATGTTTCTCCAATCTTCAGGACTGGTATGAAGCTTTCCAAAAAATAAAAAAAACATCATGGTCTAAAAATTTGGGCAGCATTTCCCCATAATTATAAGCTTCCCTAAAGCCAAAATAACTTGTTGAATATAATAAGTGTAAAACAAGCAAAACAACATTTTATACATTTTACAACAAGCAAAACAACATTTTATATACAACTTACGGGCCTTTTAAGCTTGTACTCACTCTAAATTTCGACCGCAAGTTTCAACTGGTACGTTTCTACTTGTTCTTCTAACGAGATTTTTGCGGATAAGGTATTCGATAAATTTGATGTGAAAAGTCTACAGTCACATGTTCTGAGGTTGTGGACCAACGACTTGGGACTGAACCAACCTAGAATCGACCGAAACTGACCATGAACCGACCGTGCCCCCCAGAACAAACTAGAACTGACCTTAACCCCTCACTCGACCAAATCGACTAGAACTGACCTCAAACCTGACTAGAATCTAGAACCAACAAAAAACTAATCTAGAACCGACCATGACCTAGAACCGACCATGAACCGACCGCTCCCCTCAAACCCAACTAGACCGACCTTAAGACCTCAACCGACTAGAACCGACCAAGAACCAACCGTGTACAAAAACTGATTATGAACAGACCATAGACGAACCAAAACAAAACTGACTAAGAACCGACTACGAACATACCACACACTAATGTATATTCTTGTTTTTTCCTTATATTAAGTTTTGTTCATGCAAAAATGTATTAGAAAAAATAAAACAAGAATAAAACCTTAATGTTAAATCAGAGAATAAAATCTTAATGTTACCTGAGGGAGAGCATATTCTGTTGCCTCATCGACATGAGTTCTAGAAATGGCCGTCTTTGTTGAGGAAGAAGAGCTGCTTTGTGATGTTATTTCAGTCGTGGTCTTGCGGCGTGGGTGGTTTGGTCGGGTCGGCTTTCGAGAGGGTCAGGTCAGAGTTCTGGAGGGTCAGTCGACATTCAGAGATGGTCGGTCGGCGTTCGTGAGGGTCGGTCGGCGTTTGGAAATGGTCGGTTGGCTTTGGTGTTGGTCAGTCGGCATTCAGGAGGGTCGGGTCGGAGTTGTGGAGGGTCGGTTGGCGTTCGGGGATGGTCGGTCGGTGTTTGGGGATGGTCGGTCGGCGTTGGTGTTGGTCGGTCGGAGTTCGGGGATGGTCGGTCGGCGTTTGGGGATGGTGGGTCAGCGTTGAGGTAGTCGGTCGGCGTTTGGGAGGGACCGGTCGGCAAGGTAGAGAGAGAGAAAAATGGCTGGAGAAAGAAGACCGGCGGGAGAGAGAGATCCTGGAAAGGAAGTGGCAGGTGTGGAAGAAAAAAAAGAAGAGAGAGAGAGGTGTGCCTGTTTGTGCTGATGCGCGAGAACAAGAGGAGAGAGAATTTTGAGGGTTCTGGGCAGCAACAGGGGAGAAGGGAAGGAAAAAGAAAAGAAAGAAAAGAAAGAAAAGAAAAGAACAAGAAAGAAAAAATGAAAGGGTCGGTCAGTGAGAGAGAAGAAGAGAAAATGGTCTGTTCAATTTTGAGAAAGAGAAAATTTTTTTAAGTAATTTTTATATATACACATGAATCAAAATGGGGTCCATTTTTTGACACGTAAGATACACGTGAAAAATTTTTTGTTATGAAAAAAATGGTCTAAATTCCTAATTTATGTTCTCTTCCGGTCTCTTTTATCAAATTTTCTATTTTTAAATAAAGATTGACCCAAACTGCGAAAGAGACAATACCATAAAACATGAAAACCAATCCAAAACCTCATAAACTAGCAGGTTTGGATACTACCCTCTCTAAAGACAAAAGCGGGCACCAAAAAATGAAAACAAAATCCCTAAATATTATAGAAACATGGCAGAATACGTTAACTTAAAGAATATGATGATAAATTTTAAACAAAATCCATTACTTTGAGATGATGACTGTCTCTGACCCAGGATCCCCTTCAAAAAACAACTTACATAAGCAGAACCCCACAAAAACGCCAAAATAAAACCCCATTTCTGAAATCTTCTGAAAACCCAAGTGCATATCTGAAATCAAAACACAAATCGGTGAAAATGAAATATTTTTATTGATCCAAAAAGAAATATGTAATAACAAATAACATGCAAAACCTGGGGAAAATGGCAGCTATTGAGCGAGGAGGAAAACGGCAGCAATTGAACGAGGCAAAGAATATCAAATAACGAGGAGATTAGAGAATATGAAACGACGAGGAGCGAGTGAAAAAGGGCGGAGAACTGGAAATCGGAAAAAAAAATATATATATATATATATAAGTAAGGTCTCTAGTCAGATATTTGTATAATTATATATGAATTGTGTATATTTATAAGTAAATTGTGTATATTTACAGATAAATTATGTATATTTACATGATACTTGTATAATTGTGTAATTTAGTATATTTATATGTAAATCGTGTATATTTATATATAAATCGTGTATGTTAACTTATAAGAAATGATAATGTATATTAATCCTCAAAATATATATTTTTTATAGTAATTAGTAAACACATAACATGAAAATATGTATATTAATTGATTTGTTGTATTTCATGTTAAATATACACAACTTTATATATAAATATATACAATTTACCTATAAATATATATAATTCATGTATAATTATATAAATACTTGACGGATCAGACACTTAATGCCTGATTGGAGACTATTTATATATATATATATATATATAAAGAATAAGCGGTGAACAGACAAGCATTAGTTATAGTGTCCTACGTACAGTGTCCTGTCATTCAGAAACCGGCGAGAGAGAGACATGATTAATATTCCAACTATAATGTTTTTTTAAGTAGTAATATTCTTAACTATAATTAATTGAGTATTGTAAGGGTCTTATTGATTTAAATTTTTAATTCGAGATAAGATGTAATTTTATATGAAAAATTTTTATTATAATAAAATTTAAATTTTAAATTTAAATTGATAAAATAAATGAGACTATTAAAAACATAATGAGTAATGTAAATTAAAAATAATTTTAAATTTATGAATAAAATGTATGTCCTTCTCTATTAGGAAAACTTGCTGTGAGAAAAGAAAAGCAATTTATGGGGAAGGAAAGAAAATAACATAGAAGGCACCTCCCATTCATGGGGAAGGAAAGCATATTCTTATTAGTAAAGTAATTCCTCAGATGATAAATCAATTCGCTACATATCCGCACCCTTTAATTTTAAAACATCACCATTTGGATTTGCAATCGTCTCTTTAAACGAATTCTGCACAAAAAACATGTGACAAAAACACATAATGAAGTAAGCTCTCCCTTTATTTATTTATTAATTTTTTGAATAAACCTGATCATGAACAGGTCTTTTAATCCATTTGTTTTAGGGAAAAAACTTAATTATGATTGGTGTCGACGGTCAAATTTCGCCAATAAAAACCGGCTGGGTTACCTCTTGGTTTCCCTTCGGATTACCGGCCTGTGTGTAGTTAACGTATGAGGATTTGTTGAATATGTGTGTTTGTGTGTTAACTAAATCATGCATAGACAAACGACACAAGAAATTTTTATAGTGGTTCACTCTATAAAATGAGAGCTACATCCACTGTGATTTTGTATTTCTTTTGAGAAGATAACGATTTACAGCAATTGCTCTTATTAATTCTCTTGTCTCCTTGCTAGAATTTCTAAACCCCTACCTTACTGGGGGTCTTCCTCCTTTTATACTGGGCTTCCTTCGCTTAGGAGGTTTCCTTCCTAGGTGGAAGCACTCAAGTGCTCTTCCTTGGTATGCCCAGACGTAGCCCACTAATCAGCACTATTCACTCAGCCAATTAGTCTCCTATTACGGCTCTGTGCTTCTCCGTAATGCTTTTCTGTCCCCTGTGGGGCGGTTTGAGAGCTTGCAATTAATGCCTGCAGACGTCTTCCACTTTTGCACACAATCCGTCACGTCTTCTAAAGAACGTTCCTCTCATCGTCAGCGCTGCCTGCCCCAATTGCCCTCTTTGGGTCCTTTCTGCGGTCGAGGGATCTTCGTGCCTACGGCACGATCTGTCGACGCCATAAGGGATCGTCATCCTAATTTGGACTTCGTGCTTTGGGCTTTCCAGCGGAATAGGAGGGGTTCGTAGACGTCGAGGGTTTTTGCTTGGTGGGGAGTAGTCAAGGTCACGTGTTGCATTATCGTTCGCCCATGTGTCCGTCACATTTTCCCACACAACAGCTACCCCCCAGGTCGGGGGCTCCTTTTAGGCGGCCTCGGACTTAGGTGCGGTTGTCCTTCCGTGCTTTGGGTGTGGGAAACCGGTCCCGAGCCTTCGTTCGCAATGATGGCCTGGGCGCTTCGGATTTCCTTCGGGGGACGCAACCGTCGCGTCGATTGATTCCTCATGATGACGTACGGCCTTATTTCGAAAGGGCGAATATGGACCCTTGGATCGCGACCTCTCCGCTTCCCGCCCTATTTTATCACCGCCAGATCTGGGCAGGATTCCCTTACCGTTGGATTTTAAAATCTCCATCCAACGGTTAGGGTAGAGGATGTCCGTTCCTTTAAATACCCTCTACGAACTCGAGAGCCATTTTTTCAAAACTTCAATCTCTCTTCGCACCTATTGGACTGTGCTTCTTGCTCTTCGAGGCGTATCGTGAAGCCGTTCTTTCTTCAAGACTTCCTCGGGAATCCTTCTTCACCGGTAAGCCTTTCCACCCTCTGTCTGTTTTTCTTACTCACGGGCTGCTCCTCTCCTTTTGTTTGAACCATGTGTATATGTATAAAAAATGTGTGGAATGTAGAAGTTAGGGAGACTTACCCCGTTTTGTTTTTCCACATTAGATAGTTCTGTCCCCATCTCTTTGTTGTCTGCGCGCTTCTGGTCTCTGGGTTCTGGGGAACCTGGAATTCTATGAACACTCACCGTTACCATTCTCATATGAATGGTCAACGTCGAGTCGAGGCGTTTGCGTAGTCGTCGCTTAGAATAGCCATCTTTTCTTCCTCTCGACGTTAGGGTTTTAACTTAGCTTCTTGTCTTTTTAATCACCAGAACAATGGCCCAAAGTTCCCCCAGTCGAGAGGATTCTCCTATCATCCATCCAGACCCCCCCTTCTGTGGTGGAAATCTCATGGTCTTCTTCGTCTTCCAGCGTCGACTCCGTGCTGAGGGACACTGAAGATGTCGGAGAAAAAGAGGCGCAAGGAAAAAATGCCGGTGGTAGAAACGTGGACGTCGACGGTCCCTATTCCTGACGTCGACATTCCGCTGGCGCCGAGAGAGCGCGTGCTTATTCCGGGGGCTAAAATTATGGACCCTAAGTTCCAAGTCCCGGACATATTTGATGCCGAGATTGGGGCGATGCTGAAACTTCCTCCTCGCTTCTCCCTTGTTTTCTAGGCTCTTTATGAGTCTTTCCTTGAGCCCCACTGGGTTGCTGCCTCTCAGTCTTCTTTGGTCGACCGTTAGCGCAAACAAATCTCCTTCCAGATCCACGTAAGATTTGGTCGAGTTTTTTTATTTATTTATCTTTTCTAATTTCCAACTTTCCAGAGCCTGGTCCTTTCCATCCTTAACCTCATTGACCTCGTCAAGGTTGAGGAGCGTAAAAATGAGATGGATGATGTGGAGGCCAAGCTCAACTCCCTTGTTTTCGACGCTAAAAAGAAGCTAGATGATGCCGTCGAGAAGAGGGACGTGGCTTTGGCCAAGCTGGCAAGTTTGGAAGATGAACTAGTAAAGTTGAAAGCTGAGGTCGCGAGTCTCACGAAGCGGGCAGACCTGTCTGATAAGAAGTTGTCCGAAGCAGCTGAGGAAGCGAAGAGGCGTTTCGCCGAGGGAAAGACTGAGGGGAAGAAGGAAGCCGAGGCAGAAGCTGTATTTGCTTTCGACGCCAGGTGTGCTGAGATTATTGAGGAGTTCAAGACTTCTCCAGAGCTCATGGATATCCGTAACAAGGATTTCCAATCGGCGGGTCAACAAATCGTCGATTTGATCAAGAAGGAGCGTCCTGAGTGGGACTTGAGCTTTTTCTACAATTCTCCCCCTCCTGCTGACGAAGACAACGTATCCCCTCCTGGTGATGGTGAAGGATCGGCGGCTGGTGGCGAAGCTTAGGACATTTTCATTTTTCCTTCTTTCTATTTTCTTTGGTGTTTTGTAACTTACTATTCGATCCGAACAACTTTTATTTTATCTGCACTTTTTATATATATAAAAGGTAACAAATTTAATTTATACCTTGCTTTGCAATTGCTGCTTTCTTAGAAAATTCCTTAGAATTTCACTAAGTCTTTGCCTTTCCTTCTTGGAGGATCTGACGTCGATTGCACCCCTTGGGGTCGTCATCTTAGAAAATTCCTTGGAATTTTACTAAGTCCTCGTCTTTCCTCATTGGAGGATCTGACGTCGATTGCACCCCTTGGGGTCGTCGTCTTAGAAAATTCCTTAAAATTTTGCTAAGTCTTCGTCTTTCCTCCTTGAAGGATCTGATGTCGATTGCACCCCTTGGGGTCGTCGTCTTAGAAAATTCCTTGGAAATTTGCTAAGTCTTCGTCTTTCCTCCTTGGAGGATCTGACGTCGATTGCACCCCTTGGGGTCGTTGTCTTAGAAAATTACTTGGAATTTTGTTAAGTCTTCGTCTTTCCTCCTTGGAGGATCTGACGTCGATTGCACCCCTTGGAGTTGTCATCTTAGAAAATTCCTTGAAATTTTGCTAAGTCTTTGTATTTCCTCCTTGGAGGATCTGATGTCGATTGCACCCCTTGGGGTCGTTGTGTCATTTTTTAGTGATCTGTGGACCTCTGTCCCCCCATGTCTGTTTAGTATAACCTTGGTTTTTTAAGCAGACACGTTATTAAAGGGTGAATTCTTTTCTTTATGCAAATATATCAATTTATTCAACTTGTAAAGAATGTACAATTGAGATATGTAAGAATTTTATACACTATTGGTAGTACAGCCTTAGCTGTTCTGCATTCCATGGGTGTTGAATCCTTTTACCGTCGAGGCTCTCCAAAATGTAGGTACCGGGGTGTAGCACTTCCCTTATGCGATAGGGCCCTTCCCAAGTTAGGCTCAGTGGACTAGTATTTTTGGGTTTCGTGCTCTGCGTTACCCTCTTTAATACCAGGTCTCCTAGGACGAACCTTCTTTGTCGAACTTTCTTATTGTAGTATCGCGCTGTTCTTTGCTGATAGGCGGCGAGATGTAGTTGGGAGTCGAGCCTTTTTTCTTCCAACAAGTCGAGTTCTTCGTTCATGCCTTCCGCGTTGTCATCGTCGTTATGGACGATGGTTCTTAGAGTCGGCGTTTCAATTTCTATGGGGAGCACTGCCTCGACGCCATACGCCATGGAGAAGGTTGTCTCACCTGTAGTAGTTCGGCTCATCGTTCTGTATGCCCATAAGATCTTGGGAAGTTCCTCGGCCCATTTCCCTTTCAGATCGTCGAGTCTCTTTTTGAGGGTATATTTTAGTATTTTATTGACCGCCTCGACTTGTCCATTTGATTGCGGATGGATCGGTGCCGAGAAGTCTTTCCGGATGCCCAAGCTACCGCAGAATCTGCGTGTTGAGGCATTATCAAACTGCTTTTCGTTGTCGGATACTATCGAGTGGGGAACCCCGAACCTGCACACAATGTGATCCCACATGAATTTGGTGCAGGCTACTTTCGTGGTTGTAGTTAGAGCCTTTGCTTCTGCCCACTTCGTGTAGTAGTCTACCGCAATGATTGCAAACTTAAATCCCCCGAGTGCAAGATGTAATGGCCCAATCAGGTCAACCCCCCATTTGGCGAAGGGCCATGGACTGAGAATGGAAGTTAAATTTTCTAGGGGTGCTCTAGGAATTGTGGCATACCTTTGGCATTTATCGAAATGTCGGGCGTATTGAAAAGCATCCTTTTTTAGCGTGGGCCAGTAGTACCCTTGCCTCAAAACCTTTAGAGCCAGAGACTGTCCCCCTGTATGGTTACCACAGACTCCTTCATGGATTTCTTGAAGGACCTTCTGGGCTTCGGCATCACCCAGACACCGCTGTAGAGGTGTTGAATAGCCTCGTCGGTAGAGCAAGCCGTCGTACAGTAAGTACCTAGCAGCTCTATACCTGACCCGTCTGGCTTCATCTTTATTATCTGGCAGATGCGCGTCCATTAGGTATTGGGTGGGTGGTGTCATCCAATTTCCACCTTCTTGGACGATTAATGCCTTAGCTTGTTCTTCAATGGTCGGCCGCTCCAATTCTTCGATGGGAACAACCCCCAGGGTGTCAGAATCTCTTGAAGATGCTAGTTTTGACAGGGCATCGGCGTTCGTGTTTTCGGCCCATGGTATCTGAAGTATTTCATAGTTTTTGAACTTAACGAGTTCTTTCTTTACTTTTCTCAAGTACGCTCCCATCTTCTCACCACGCGCTTGGTATTCTTCCTTTACTTGCGCGACGACCAATTGAGAATCGCTAAAGACGTCGAGCCTTTCGATCTTCAGGTGGCTGGCTAACCGTAGTCCGGCAATTAGTGCTTCATATTCCGCCTCATTTTTTGACGCCTTGAATTTAAATCGAACCGCCGAGGTGATCTTGTGGCTTTCGGGACTGATTAACAAGACGCCGGCTCCTGACCCATTCTCGCTCGACGCCCCATCCACGTAGAGCTTCCATTTTGTAACCTCGACTTCTCCAGATGCAGCGGGAGCTGGTCTATGAGAGAACTCAGCCAGAAAATCGGTGAGCGCTTGGCCCTTGATCGCAGTTCTTGGCACGTATTTTACGTCGAACTGGCTTAATTCTACCGACCATTTGAGGAGTCGACCGGAAGTTTCAGGCTTTTGTAGAGCCTGTCTCAGCGGGTGGTTTGTGAGAACCCGTATTGTGTGAGATTGAAAATAGTGCCGAAGCTTCCTTGAAGCTACCATCAGGGCGAGGGCTAGGCGCTATATTTCGCTGTATCTCGACTCGGCGTCGAGAAACCTTTTGCTCACATAGTAGATCGACAATTGCACCCTCTTTTCTTCTCTTACTAACATGGAGCTTACGGCGTGTTGGGACACGGAGATGTATAGGCTAAGCTCCTCGTCGATGTTTGGTTTTGACAAAATTGGGGGTTTGCCTAAATGCTCCTTTAATTTCTGGAAGGCCTCTTCACATTGTGGTGTCCATTCAAAGCGCTTGCTTCCTTTCAAAGCGTCGAAGAAGGGGATGCATTTGTCGGTTGCTTTTGATACGAACCTGTTTAAGGCGGCAACACATCCTGTTAATCTTTGCACTTCCTTTGGATTTGTTGGGGACCGCATATCCTGTAGGGCTTTGATTTTCTCAGGGTTAGCTTCAATCCCACGGTTGCTGACCATAAAACTGAAGAATTTCTCCGACCCAACTCCAAAGGCACATTTCTGGGGATTGAGTTTCATGTGGTATTTTCTTAACCCACCAAACATTTCCCCTCAGATGATTGACGTGATGGCTGGCCCTGGGGCTTTTTACAAGCATATCGTCAACGTAGACCTCCACCGTTTTACCGAGCTGTTGAGCGAACATTTTATTCACAAGCCTCTGGTAGTTAGCCCCTGCATTTTTCAGGCCGAAAGGCATCACCTTGTAGCAGTAGAGGCCCCTGTCGGTTACGAAGGATGTGTGCTCCTCGTCGGCTGGATGCATGGGGATCTAGTTGTATCCGGAGTAGGCATCCATAAAGCTCAGCATCTCATGCCCCGCCGTGGTGTCGACCATTTGGTCTATTCGAGGGAGTGGAAAGCCATCCTTTAGGCAGGCTTTGTTGAGATCACTGAAGTCGACGCATGTCCTCTAGTTCCCATTGGGCTTGATCACTATAACGGGGTTTGATACCCAACGTGGGTAATGGGCCTCCCTGATGAACCCATTACTGATCAGCTTGTCGACCTCTTCTTTCAACGCTTCGTACCTCTCGAGGTTCATCGGTCGACATTTCTGGCGCTTGGACGGATATGAGGGGTCAACGTTTAGGGAGTGACATATTACCTCGGTGTCGATCCCTTCCATGTCAGAATGATTCCAGGCGAAGATATCTAAGTTTTTCCTGAGGAAGTTTTCGATCTCAACCTTAAGTGATGGGGCTAAGCCCGAGCCCATTTTTAGCACTTTGGTGGACTCCCCTTCATCAACTTGGATTTCCACCAACTGCTCGACGGGTTGAGACCATGTGACTTCCTTTTAGATCCTGGGGTCTATGTCCTCGACGAGGCTCTGGTGAACCATTCTTGCCTCCTGTCTTCCTGGCTGGTCATATCCGCGCAGGGCGTCAAAATATGCAACCCTAGCTTCATACTGGTTGCTCTTCATTTCGCCCACGCCATTTGGGGTAGGGAACTTGACCTTTTGGTGGTAAACGGACGTTATGGCCCTTAGCGCCTGAAGGGTTGGTCTTCCAATCACTGCGTTGTATTGGGAGCCTCCCTTTATTACCATAAAGTTGGCCATTATGGTAGCCTGTCGCTCCGGCGGTTATAGGCAACCGGATGGTCCCTTAGGGGATGACGGAGTTCCCAGTGAAACCATATAGCGGCCTGGAGGTTTTTTCCAATTGTTCCTTTTGGATCCCCATTTTCTCCAAGCAGTCGGAGTATAGGAGGTCCACCGAGCTACCATTGTCTATCAGGATCTTGCACACGGTGTGATTTCCTATCATGGCTTCCACCACCAGGGTGTCGTTATGGGGGAAATGAACCCCACTGGCGTCATCCTCGTTAAAGGCCACGTCGGTGTGACTGGGGTTTTTGCAACGGAGATGCTCCAGAATCGCTCCTGATAAACCCCCTTGGCTTCGTGGGCATAGTCCTTCTGAGACCTCCTTGAGTCTCCTCCTATATAAGGACCGCCGAGGACAGTCCGTATGACGCCGACGGGTTCGCGATCCTCTGGGCGCTGGTTCTCCTCTCGGCGTCGACCGTCATTCTGCCTACCATGGCCGTCATTTCGAGGTCTCCGTTCGGCCCTGAACTCTTGTAATCTTCCCTCGCGGATTACTCTTTCGATTTCATCTTTGAGGTCGGCGCAATCGTTGGTGTGGTGGCCGACATCGCTGTGGAACCTACAGAATTTCTTCTGGTTCCTTCGGCTGGGATCTGACTTCATAGGTTCTGGTCGGCACAGCAAGTTACCGCGGCTGACCTGATTGAAGACCTCCTCGACTCCTACCGTTAGCTCGTGGTAGGAATCGTATTTTTGGAGCAGTCGAGGCTTACGGGTATCCTCTTGCCTCGGCTTCTTGGCTTCTGGAGCGCTCGTCGTTTTGGCGGGCAGCTTGTCGTCGTTTCCTCCACCTCGACGCTTATTCCCATCCTGTTACACAGGCGTCGACCCTTGTTCGGTTCCTTTATTCTTGTTGGACCGGTGCTCGGGGTCATTTGCGTCCGCCTCTTCGGCGTTGATGTACCCCTGCGCTCGCGCTAAAAACTCCCTGTAGCTGGACGGAGGTTTCCGGTTCAGCTCTATTTTGAATGGGGTAATTTTCTTCATGCTAGATAAGGCCCCCATTAAGGCCTCTTTATCTGTTATAGCCATCATGGCGGCGGCAGCTTCCCCATATCTCGCGAGCCATTCCCTTAGTGACTCGTTTGACTTTTGGTATACCATCGTCAAATTCTGCTTTGGGGGGACGTACTTTTTGGCCCCTATGAATTGGAGAGAAAATGCTTCCTTCAACTCGTCCCAGCTTGAGATAGAGTTTGGCCTCAGCGTCCGGAACCATCTTCGGGCAGAATCCGTAAAATGGTTTCGAAAGGCTCGGCACATGATTTCCTCGGCATAACCGTGCAAGAGCGTGTGCCCTGTGTACATCTCCAAATGGTCGTCGGGATCTCCTCGCCCATCATACGGTGGGATCAACAGTGACCTGTATTATCGGGGAGAGGGGGCGCCATTATTTCTTCGGTAAACGAATGGTCATGTGTACGGCTGGGCGTGATATCGACGTTTACCACCTCAGCCACACGACCTATATTCTTTTTTAGGCCCGCCACGTCCCCTATCAGTTTTTGCTCCAGGCTGGCCATACGTTCCATGATGACGCGTGCTTCTTCTGTCAAAATGGCCGAGCCGGCTACTCTCGACGCTTCTGCCCTCTTAGCGTTGGGTCCGCCTCGGGCCCGGCCGCCTGCCTGCACTGATCATGAGTCTCCTAGCATGTTTCCACCTGGATTCTGGGATAGTACCTCGGGGTTTCCCAGTCCTCTCGGTACCCGGTCCTCGGGAGCTCGGAGTCCGGCGGTCCCAAAACGGCTGCCGGAGGATTGGGAAGGCCGAGGCCTAGGAGGGCCCCGGTGATTCTCACTATCTCCGGTTCCCTCTTGGATATGTGGGTGGTCACCGTGGTCCGGATCTCCTGCCATGGCGGGTCCTTGCGGCCTCGGGGCGTCTTCTAAGGGCGGCATGGAGTTCCTTCCATCTAAGTGCTCAACCACGGTTAGAGTGGTTAGTTGGGCCTGCATCTGCATCGGATCCGGCCGTGGTGCGTCTGGAGGTGGGACTTCGTTTTCGACCGGGTGTAGATCTTCTTCCATCCCACCATTCCCTGGATGGATGGCGGTTTATAACTATGTTGTTGGGGGTCGAACGCTTTCGTTCCCCAGTGGAGTCGCCAATTGTCGACAGTCAAATTTCACCAACAAAAACCGGCCGGGTTACCTCTTGGTTTCCCTTCGGATTACCGGTCTGTGTGTAGTTAACGTATGAGGATTTGTTGAATATGTGTGTTTGTGTGTTAACTAAATCATGCATAGACAAACGACACAAGGAATTTTTATAGTGGTTCACTCTATAAAATAAGAGCTACATCCACTGTGATTTTGTATTTCTTTTGAGAAGATAATGATTTACAGCAATTGCTCTTATTAATTCTCTTGTCTCCTTACTGGAATTTCTAAACCCCTGCCTTACTGGGGGTCTTCCTCCTTTTATACTGGCCTTCCTTCGCTTAGGGGGTTTCCTTCCTAGGTGGAAGCACTCAAGTGCTCTTCCTTGGTAGGCCCAGACGTAGCCCATTAATCAGCACTGTTCACTCAGCCAATTAGTCTCCTATTACAGCTCTGTGCTTCTCCGTAATGCTTTTCTGTCCCATGTGGGGCGGTTTGAGAGCTTACAATTAATGCCTGCAGACGTCTTCCACTTTTGCACGTAACCCGTCACGTCTTCTAAAGAACGTTCCCCTCGTCGTCAGCGTTGCCTAGCCCAATCGCCCTCTTTGGGTCCTTTATGCGATCGAGGGATCTTCGTGCCTACGACGCGATCTGTCGACGCCATAAGGGATCGTCGTCCTAATTTGGACTTCGTGCTTTGGGCTTTCTAGCAGAATAGGAGGGGTCCGTAGATGTCGAGGGTTTTTGCTTGGTAGGGAGTAGTCAAGGCCATGTGTCGCATTATCGTTCGCCCATGTGTCCATCACATTTTCCCACACAACAATTGGGTTTCTTATCACATTTGTTTTTTGGAGAAAAACTTGATTATATATGAACAAGTTCCTGCCTTATTGTTTTAGACAAAAACTCATTATGGACAGATTTTTAGGGGTTTTTTTTTTTTTTTTTTTAGAGTAAAGCATTAAATCGATTTTTTATTGATGAATTTGATGTATGGGCTTTTTTATCCATATGAATTGGCCACTTGCGCTTTTCCTTTTTGTAAGAAATGTTTGGAAAGGGTATTTATATATCTGTTTATAACTTAACTATTAATTTTCCATTTAAAATTTAACAAAATGTAACCGAGGGATTAAATTTGAAACATTAAAAAGTTCAAGGTTTAA
Organism: Morus notabilis; assembly: GCF_000414095.1. Classification (NCBI taxonomy): domain Eukaryota; kingdom Viridiplantae; phylum Streptophyta; class Magnoliopsida; order Rosales; family Moraceae; genus Morus; species Morus notabilis. The sequence goes on from NW_010364200.1 coordinate 378,187, forward strand.
TATACAATAATTTTTACTTCAGGGACTAATTATAGAAAGAAAAAAAAGTTTAGGGACCTCTGACGTTTAATTGTTACTAGTTAAGCCACATGCGTGGATAATTACGTTTGATCCCGCTCAAAACACGTGTAGTCACATTTTAATGAGTCGAGTTTTTAATTCTAATTTTGTTACAATTAAGAGCTCTGATAAAAAGTCACATATAACTTTTTTTTACTACAATTAAAAGCTCTCACATAAAGTCACATTTCAACTCGAATTGAAAACTCGAATCGGACGAACTGAACGAGACCTTAATAAATCCATTAATTACTTTCAAAAGGAAAAAGTAAGTCCATTAATTAGATAAAGATAAAAAAAAACATTTTAAAAAACCACATTAAAAATAATAAAAGTTATATAATAAGGAAAAATACACAAAGTATCCTATGTGATTTGTTGAAATATATGATGCAAATATCAAAAACACCCTTGTGTTTATGAAAGGAGAACAAAAACACCCCCTAAAGCAGTTAACATTTTGAAAATACCGTAATTATCTTTTTCAATTTATATTAAATATTATTTTAGATATGATTTAAATAATTTTTAAAAAAAATGCTCAAATAAATATTCCAATCAAAGAAATACTTTAATTATTTTTAAATTTTTTTCATTTTTAAGGTTGATTTTATTTAACATTTGATTTAATAATGTTTTAAATAGTATTTGAAAAAGATTGGGAAGGATAAATTTGGTATTAAAAAAATTAATTATTTTAAAAGGTGTTTTAGGTTTGTTTTCTGCATGTTTTGTGTATTTATATAATAAAAAAGGCAAAAGTGGTATTTTGACAAATAGATGGGATATTTTGGCTTAGTTTGGTATAATTGTAGATTTAAAAAAAAATTTATTTTTAACTGTGCTAAAAGAAAAAGCAACTATTACAAAAAATAGCTCAGTGTTTAGTAAACTATAATTATAGTAGCTGTGCTGACTCAAAAGTTAGTGTAATAGCGTTTGATAAATTATGATGTTGAAATACTGTGGATAGTTAAAAATTAAGACTAAATTATATTATACCATAATATTATATATATAATTAAAATATAATACATATTTATTATTATATTTAATATAATACAAAAAAACTATTATTATCCGGCACTGTTACGTGATGCGACCCGGCCCATTTGACACCACTATCCACGTGAAATTGTGAATTCCACGACTTGCGTTAAAAAAAACATGTTTAATTTCATTTCACAACTCAAATCATAATTTGAGTTATGACTTAAGTCGTTTACGTAAGATAAAAGTACTGTAATAAAAAAGTTAAATTTAAATTTTTATAAGAGAAAATATTGTAACAATAAAATTTGAGTTATAACTTAAGTTGTAAAACAAACCAGACCTAAAATCATTAAAAACACAAGTTATTAAAAAATGTTTATGCTAAAAATATGAAGTGCGTGTTTGGAACCGTTTTTGTTGTGTGGGAAAATGTGACGGACACCTGGGCAAACGATAAAGCGACACGTGGCCTTAACTACTCCCACCAAGCAACAACCCTCGACGTCTACAGCTCTAAAGAGCCCAAGCGCGAAGTCCAACGTAGGGCGACGACTCTTCCTGACGTCGACATATCGTGCCGTCGAGCTTGAGGCATAAAGATCCCTCGACCGCAGAATCGATCACCAAGAAGGACGTTTGGGCTAAGCGTCGCTGACGACGAGGGGAACGTTCTCTAGAGGACGTGGCAAGTTGCGTACAAAAGTGGGGGACGTCAGCAGGCATTAATGGCGAGCTCTTAAACCGCCCCACAGGGGACATGAGAGTGTTACAGGGGCGCACAGAGCGGTAATAGAAGACTAATTGGCTGAGTAAACAGTGTTGATTAATGGGCTACGTCTGGGCCTAAAAAGGGAAAGCACTTGAGTGCTTCTGCCTAGGAGGGAAATCCAGCCAGCGAAGAAAGCCTAGTATAAAAGAAGGGAGACCCCCTACGAGGAGGGGGTTGAGATCTAAGCAGAGAAACAAGAGAGTAAGAGATAGCAATTGATGTAAATTGTAATCCCCTCAAAAAGAAATATACAACCACAGTAGATGTAGCTCTAATTTTACAGAGTGGACCACTATAAAACTTCTTGTCTTCTTTACTTATGCACATCCAAAAACAGTAAACTCTTACACACATTCAACACATAGGTCGGTAATCCAAAGCGAAACCAAGAGGTAACATGGCTGGTTTTTGTTGACGAGAAATCACCGTCAACAATTGGCGACTCCACTGGGGACCGAAAGCGTTCGACCCCCAACAACATAGTTAGCAAGCGCGCCTCTAAGAGAAACGGAAGAAACCGCCATCCATCTAGGGAATAGCGGGATGGAAGGAGATCTACGCCCGGTTGGAGACGAAGTCCCACCCCCAGACGCGCCACGGCCGGATCCTGTGCAGATGCAGGCCCAACTGACCACTCTAACTGAACTAGTACGTGGGCTGATGACCGTGGTTGAACACTTAGACGGGAGGAACTCTATGCTGCCGTTAGAAGATGCCCCGAGGCCGCAGGGACCTGCCATGGCTGGAAACCCAAACCCCGGTAACCACCCACATATCCAAGAGGGAACCGAGGACAACGAGAATCACCGGGGCCCTCATAGGCCTCAGCCTTCCCAATCCTCTGGCAGCCGTTTAAGGGCCGTCGGACTCCGAGCTCCCGAGGATCGGGTACCAAGGGGTCCGGGAAATCCCGAGGTGTTACCCCAGAATCCAGGAGGAAACCCGCTAGGAGACTCAAGATTAGTACAGGCGGGTGGCCAGGCCAGGGGCGGACCCAACGCTCAGAGGGCAGAGGCGTCGAGAATAGCTGGCTCGGCCATTTCAACAGAAGAAGCACACGCCATCATGGAACGTATGACCAGCCTAGAGTAAAAACTGACGGGGGACGTGGCAGGTCTAAAAAAGAACATGGGGCGAGTGGCTGAGGTGGTAAACGTCGACATTGCGCCCAGCCGTACACATGACCATCCATTTACCGAAGAGACAATGGCGCCCCCTCTCCCCGATAAATATAGGTCACCGTCGATCCCACCATATGATGGTCGATGGGATCCCGACGACCATTTGGAGATGTACACAGGGCACATGCTCTTGCACGGGTACGCTGAGGAGATCATGTGTCGAGCCTTTCAGAACCATTTCACAGACTCTGCCCGAAGATGGTTCCGGACGCTAAGGCCAAACTCTATCTCGAGCTAGGATGAGTTGAAGGAAGCATTTTCTCTCCAATTCATAGGGGTTAAAAAGTACGTCCCCCCGAAGTAGAATCTGACGGTGATATACCAAAAGTCGAACGAGTCATTAAGGGAATGGCTCGCGAGGTATGGGGAAGCGGTCGCTGCCACGACGGATATAACGGACAGAGAGGCCTTGATGGGGGCCTTATCTAGCATAAAGAAAATTACCCCCTTCAAAAGAGAGCTGAACCGGAAACCCCCGTCCAGCTACAGGGAATTTCTGGCGCGAGCACAGGGGTACATCAATGCCGAAGAGGCGGACGCAAATGACCCCAAACATAGGTCCAACAAGAATAAAGGGCCCAAACAAGGGTCGACGCCTGCGAAACAGGACGGAAAGAAGCGTCGAGGTGGAGGAAGCGGAGACAAGCAGTCAGCTGCAACGACAAGCGCTTCAGAAGCCAAGAAGCCAAGGCAAGAGGAGAGCCGTAAGCCTCGGCTGTTTCAAAGGTATGATTCTTACCACGAACTAACGGTAGGAGTCGAAGAGGTTTTTAACCATGTCGGCTGAGGAAACCTACTGCGCCAACCAGAACTGATGAAAACGGACCCCTGTCGGAGGAACCAAAAGAAATGCTGTAGGTTCCACAGAGATGTCGGCCACCACACCAACAATTGCGCCGACCTCAAGGATGAAATCGAGAGAGTAATCCGAGAGGGAAGGTTATAAGAGTTCAGGGCCGAACGAAGACCTCGAAACGACGGCCATGGTGGGCAAAATGACGGTCGATGCCGAGAGGAAAACCAGCGCCCAGAGGATCGTGAACCCATCAGCGTCATACGAACTGTCCTCGGCGGCCCTTATATAGGAGGAGACTCGAGGAGGTCCCAGAAGGACTACGCCTACGAGGCCAGGGGGTTTACCAGGAGCAATTCTGGAGCATCTCCGCTGCGAAAACCCTAAGGTACAGCCACACCGACGTGGCCTTTAACGAAGACGACGCCAGCAGAGTTCACTTCCCCCACAACGACGTATTGGTGGTGGAAGCCATGATAGGGAACCACACCGTGTGCCGAATCCTGGTAGACAATGGGAGCTCGGTGGACCTCATATACTGACTGCTTGGAGAAAATGGGGATCCAAAAGGAGCAGTTGGAAAAGACCTCCAGGCCACTATATGGTTTCACCGGGGACTCCATCATCCTCTAGGGGACCATCCAGTTGCCTATAACTGCCGGAGAAAAACCCCAACACGCTACTACAATGGCCAGCTTTGTGGTAATAAAAGGAGGCTCCTAGTACAACGCCGTGATTGGAAGACCGACCCTTCAGGCGCTAAGGACCATAACTTCCGTCTACCACCAAAAGGTCAAGTTCCCTACCCCAAATGGCGTAGGCGAGATAAAGAGCAACCAGTACGAAGCTAGGGTTGCATACTCTGATGCTCTGCGCGGATATGACCAGTCGGGGAGACAGGAGGCTAGGATGGTTTATCAGAACCCCGTCGAGGACATATACCCCCGGGTTCAAGAAGAAGTCACATGGTCTCAACCCATCGAGCAATTGGTGGAAATCTAAGTTGATAAAGACAAGTCCACCAAAGTGCAGAAAATAGGCTCAGATTTAGCCCCATCGCTTAAAGTTGAGATCGAGAACTTCCTCAGGAGAAACTTGGATGTCTTCGCCTGGAATCACGCCGACATGGAAGTGATCAATGCCAACGTTATATGTCACTCCCTGAACGTCGTCCCCTCATATCTTCCTAAGCGCCAGAAGCATCGACCGATGAACTCCGAGAGGTATGAAGCGCTAAAAGAAGAGGTCGACAAACTAATCAACAATGGGTTCATCAGGGAGGCCCATTACCCACGTTGGATCTCGAACCCAGTTCTGGTAGTTAAGCCCAATGGGGACTGGAGAACATGTGTCGACTTCAGCGATCTCAACAAAGCCTGCCCAAAGGATGGCTTTCCACTCCCACGGATAGACCAAATGGTCGACGCCACGGCGGGACATGAGATGCTGAGTTTTATGATGCCTACTCCAGATACAACCAGATCCCCATGCATCCAGCCGATGAGGAGCACACGTCCTTCATAACCGACAGGGGCCTCTACTGCTACAAGGTGATGCCATTTGGCCTGAAAAATGCAGGGGCTACCTACCAACGACTTGTGAATAAAATGTTCGCTCAACAACTCCGCAAAACCATGGAGGTATACGTCGACGACATGCTTGTGAAAAGCGCCAGGGCCAGCCAGCACGTCGACCATCTGGGTGAGATGTTTGGTGTATTGAGAAAATACCACATGAAACTAAATCTGCAGAAATGTGCCTTTGGAGTTGGGTCGGGGAAATTCCTCGGCTTTATGGTCAGCAACCGAGGGATAGAAGCTAACCCAGAGAAAATTAAAGCCCTGCAGGACATGCGATCCCCAACCAAGCCAAATGAGGTACAAAGGTTGACGGGATGTGTCGCCGCCCTAAACCGGTTCATATCAAAGGCAACAGACAAATGCATCCCCTTCTTCGACGCTTTGAAAGGAAGCAAGCATTTTAAGTGGACACCGCAGTGTGAGTAGGTCTTCCGGGGATTGAAGGAACATTTGGGCAGACCACCAATTCTGTCAAAACCAAACCTCGACGAAGAGCTTAGCCTATATCTCTCCGTGTCCCAACACGCCGTAAGTTCCGTATTGATAAGGGAGGAAGAAAGTGTGCAATTTCCAATCTACTATGTGAGTAAGAGGCTCCTCGACGCCGAATCAAGATACAGCAAAATGGAGCGCTTAGCCCTCGCCCTGATGGTAGCTTCGAGAAAGCTTCGGCACTATTTCTAATCTCATACCATACGGGTTCTTACAAACCACCCGTTAAGACAGGCTCTGCAAAAGCCCAAAACTTCCGGTCGACTCCTCAAATGGTCGGTAGAACTGAGCCAGTTTGACATAAAATATGTGCAAAGAACTGCGATTAAGGGCCAAGCGTTGGCCAATTTTCTAGCCGAATTCTCCCATAGACCAGCTCCCACCACGCCTAAAAGAGTCGAGACTACAGGATGGAAGCTCTACGTGGATGGGGCGTCGAGCGAAAGCGGGTCAAGAGCCGGTGTCTTGTTAATCAGCCCAGAAGGCCACAAGATTACCTCGGCGGTTCGATTTAAATTCAAGGCATCGAAGAATGAGGCGGAATACGAAGCGCTAATCGCAGGACTGTGATTGGCCAGCCACCTGAAAATCGAAAGGCTCAGCATCTTCAGCGATTCTCAACTAGTCGTCGGGCAAGTAAAAGAAGAATACCAAGTGCGTGGCGAAAAGATGGGAGCATACTTGAGGAAGGTAAAGGAAGAACTCGCTAAGTTCAAAAGCTACGAGATACTTCAGTTACCACGAACTGAAAACGCAAACGCCAACGCTCTGACAAAGCTAGCATCTTCAAGTGATTCTGACGCACTGAGGGTCGTCCCCATCGAAGAATTGGAGCGGCCGACTATTGAAGAAAAAGCTAAAGCATTAATCGTCCAAACAGGTGAAAATTGGATGACGCCCCTCATCCAATACCTAATGGACGCACAACTACCAAACAATAAAGACGAAGCCAGACGAATCAGGTATAGAGCTGCTAGGTACTTGTTGTACGACGGCTTGCTCTACCGACGAGGCTACTCAACACCTCTACAACGGTGCCTGGATAACACCGAGGCCCAGAAGGTCTTCCAAGAAATCCATGAAGGGGTCTGCGGTAACCACACTAGGGGGCAGTCTTTGGCTCTAAAGGTATTAAGGCAAGGATACTACTGGCCCACGCTAAAAAAAGACGCTTTTCAATACGCCCGACGTTGCGATAAATGCCAAAGGTATGCCACAATTCCTAGAGCACCCCCAGAAAATTTAACTTCCATTCTCAGTCTATGGCCCTTCACCAAATGGGGGGTTGACCTGATCGGGCCATTACATCTTGCCCCCGGAGGCTTTAAATTTGCAATCGTCGTGGTAGACTACTACACGAAGTGGGCGGAGGCAAAAGCTCTAACTACAACCACGGAAGCAGCCTGCACCAAATTCATGTGGAACAACATCGTGTGCAGGTTTGGGGTTCCCCACTCAATAGTATCTGACAACGAAAAGCAGTTCGACAATGCCTCAGCACGCAGATTTTGTTATAGCCTAGGCATTCGGAAAGACTTCTCGGCACCAATCCATCCACAATCTAACGGACAAGTCGAGGCGGTCAATAAAATATTAAAATCTACCATCAAAATGAGACTTGACGATCTAAAAGGGAAATGGGCCGAGGAACTTCCCAAGGTCTTATGGGCATACAAAACGATGAGCCGAACTACTACGGGTGAAACACCCTTCTCCATGGCATATGGCGTCGAGGCAGTGCTCCTCGTAGAAATTGAAACGTCGAATCTCATAACCGTCGTCCATAATGACGACGACAACACGGAAGGCATGAACGGAGAACTCGACTTGTTGGAAGAAAAAAGGCTCGACTCCCAACTGCACCTCGCTGCCTATCAGCAAAGAACAACGCGATATTACAACAAGAAAGTTCGGTAAAGAAGGTTCGTCCAAGGGGACCTAGTATTAAAAAGGGTAACGCAGAGTACAAAACCCAAAAATACTGGTCCACTAGGCCCAACTTGGGAGGGGCCTTACCGCATAAAGGAAGTACTACGTCCTGACACCTACATTTTAGAAAGCCTCGACGGCAAGAGGATTCAACACCCGTGGAATGCAGAACAACTAAGGCTGTACTACCAATAGTGTATGTAATTCTTACGCATTTCAATTGTACATTCTCTACGAATTAAATAAATTGACATGTTTGCAAAATGAAAGAATTCACCCCTTAATAACATGCCTGCTTAAAAAACCAAGGTTATATCAAACAGACATGGGGGGACAGAGGTCCACAAATCACTAAAAACATGGCGAGCACTTAGCAAAATTCTAAGGAATTTTCTAAGGCGACAACCCCAAGGGGTACAATCGACGTCAAATCCTCTAAGGAGGGAAGGCGAGCACGTAGCAAAATTCTAAGGAATTTTCTAAAGCGACGACCCCAAGGGGTGAAATCAACGTCAAATTCTCCAAGGAGAAAAGACGGACACTTAGCAAAATTCTATGGAATTTTCTAAGGGGACGACCCCAAGGGGTGAAATCAGCGTCAAATTCTCCAAGGAGAAAAGACGGACACTTAGCAAAATTCTAAGGAATTTTCTAAGGCGATGACACCAAGGGGTGAAATCAGCGTCAAATTCTCCAAGGAGAAAAGACAGACACTTAGCTAAATTCTAAGGAATTTTCTAAGGCGAAGACACCAAGGGGTGAAATCAGCGTCAAATTCTCCAAAGGGGGAAAGACGGACACTTAGCGAAATTCTAAGGAATTTTCTAAAAACAACAAATTGCAAAGCAAGGTACGAACAAAATCCATTACCTTTATAAAAAAAAAAGGGAAAGGTGTATATAGATAAAATAAAAAGATGTCCAAATCAACATTAAGTTACAAACACAAAAAAAAGAGGCAGGTAAAAATCATTTCAGGCCTCACCGCCAGCCGCCGATTCATCGCCGTCACCAAGCGGGGAAACGTTATCGTCACCAGCAGGAGGAGGAGAGTTATAAATGAAGCTCAAGTCCCACTCAGGACGCTCCTTCTTGATTAGATCGACAATTTGTTGACCCGCAGACTGAAAATCCTTGGTGCGGATGTCAGTGAGCTCCGAATAAGCCTTGAACTCCTCAATAATCTCAGTGCGCCTGGCGTCGAAGGCAAATGCAGCTTCTGCCTCGGCTTCCCTCTTCCCCTCAGTCTTCCCTTCAGCGAAACGCCTCTTCGCTTCTTCATCTACTTCAGACAACTTTTTTTCGGACAGATCTGCCCACTTTGTAAGATCCTCGACCTTAGCCTTCAACTTTGCCAGTTCGTCTTCCAAACTTGCCAGCTTGGCCACGGCCACGTCCCTCTTCTCGACGGCATCATCTAACTGTTTTTTGGCGTTGGTAACAAGGGAGTTGAGCTTGGCTTCCACTTCGTCCATCCCCTTATCGCGCTCCTCAACCTTAACTAGGTCAAGGAGGTTAAGGATGGAAAGGACCAGGCTCTGAAAAGTTGAAGGTCAGAAAAACAGAAATGCAGAACGACGAGTAAAAAAAAAAAACAAACTCTCGACAAGATCTTACGTGGATTTGGAAGGAGATTTGTTTGCGTTGACGGTTGACCAAGGAAGATTGAGTGGCAGCAACCCAGTGTGGCTCGAGGAAAGACTCATAGAGAGCCTAAAAGACGAGGGAGAAGCGAGGGGGAAGTTTTAGCATCGCCCCAATCTCGGCGTCAGATACGTCCGGGACTTGAAACTTGGGATCCATGATTTTAGCCCCCGGAATAAGTACGCGCTCTCTCAGCGCCAGGGGAATGTTAATGTCAGGAATAGGGATCGTCGGCGTCCACGTCTCTACCACCGGCGTTTTTTTCTTGCGCCTCTTTTTCCGCGCAGGATCCATCTCTGACCCCGAAGGGCCTTTGGTCTTCTTGCTCCTCGGCACGTAGGAAGAAAAGCTAGCTTTCTCCTTTCCCTTCGACGGCGGTTGTTGGCTCGGCGGGGGTTGTTGATTCGACAGCGGCTGTTGGTTCGGCTTGGATTGCTGGCTGCCAGGGAGTTGGATTCTCAAAGACGCCATCTCTATGGAGACGACGAGACAAAGGTATAGTCAGCATTTGGAAAACGAAAGTCGTAATAAATAAAGGCATCAAGAGCAAAAGTTATCCTCGTCGCTTAAATGGAAGTATGCGCGAACGGCGTCTAGGTCCGAAGGATCTGGGAGATCAAGGATTAACCCGGCACTTCGAAGATTGGCTTGGGTCAGAAGGGTATCTATATGGCGACTCAAACAGGTACGAAAAGGCCTTCTCGATTCTCGCCAAGCTATTCCCAGAAAACTTCAGCCGATCCTGGTTAACTGAAGGAAGAAAGATTGTCAGCATACGAAGAAAAAGAAAGAGGCGAAGTAAGGTAAAAGAAAGCCAAAATTCTCACCCATGTTCCCAAACGCCGCCTACACCTGCCTTCGACGTGGTAGGCGGTCGCTGGGGTGAAAATTAAAAGGCCCGCGAATCATGAAAAACATGGGTTTCCACCCATGTGACGACGAGGAAATCCCCAGTATCAACTTCCTGAAATTGGGCTGAGATCTCCCGTGTCCGCTCAAAAAATACCACCCCTCACACTTGGCGACGTGGCATAGTTTGTACATAAACGGGAACTCGTCTACAGGGAGTTCCATATCAACCTTTTGGTGCCACAAAATCCAGGCGCCGGTGAAGCAGGACCAGAAGTTCGGCGCCAGTTGAGCGGGGGAAATGCCATAAAAATGGTAGTAGTCCTTTACGAAAGGATGAACTGGGAGGGTCATCCCCGCCGTAACGGCTTTAGTATAAACCGGGAGGTACCCGGTCGGCGGCATGCTGGTCCTAAAATGCATGTCCGGGAGGAGGTATTCGAACCACCTCCCGTCGATGCATCCCTCATTTACAGCCCGGACGATATCTTTATTCCGGACCCTCGACGCCATAACATCGGCAGTAAAAAATGGCCTATCTGGATCACCACTTGTGGCAGCCAGGGGGGCATCTACCATCGAGGCAGCCACCCCGCCTACACTGCCCCCCGTGAAGGGGATCCGCTCTACCACCTCATCCAACATCCGCTCTACGCTGCCAAATTCACTACCGAAGCTGTCGCCTAGTACATATCTGGCTTCATATCCGGCCCCGACGTCTTCTATGTCCCTCAGCACGGAGTCGATGCTTGAAGACGAAGAAGACCATGAGATCTCCACCATTGAAGGGGAGTCTGGACGGACGACGGAAGAATCCTCTCGACTGGGGGAATTTTGGGCCATTGTTCTGATGATTAAAAAGGAAAATAGCTGAGTTAAAATCCTAACGTTGAGAGGAAGAAAAGGGTGACTATTCTAAACAACGACTACTCATACGCCTCGACTTGACGTCGACCATTCATATGAGAATGGTAACGGCGAGTGCTCATAGAATTTCAAGTCCCTCAGAACCCAGAAACCAAAAGAACATAGACAAGAGTAAGATGGAAACAGAACTGTCCTATGCGGCAAAGTAAAAGAGAGTAAGTATCCCTAATTTTTACATTCTGCGTATCTCCATACATATGTGAATCAATCAAAAAAACAAAGAAAAAAACCCCGTGAGTAAGCAAAACAAACAAAGGATGATGAAGCTTACTGGTGAAAAAAGGGTTCCGGAGAGAAAATCTCAGGTTGAATGCGGCTTCGCAACACGCCTTGAGAAGCAAGAAGTACGAATCGAGGTTTTGTGGAGAAGGAGTCCGACGGAGCAAAGGGCAGTTTAGCAGGTACGGGGGTTGTTTGCATTTTTGAAAAAAATGGTTTTTTAGTTTGAAAAAGGTATTTAAAGGGCCGAGAGTCCTCGACCTCTGACCGCCAGATGAAGACTTTTTAAATCCAACGGTAAGGGGGTCCTACCCAGATCTGACGGTGACAAGCGAGGGCGGGAAACGGAAGAGTCGCGATCCAAAGGCTCGCACTCGTCCTTTCAAAATGAGGCCTTACGTCATCATGGGGAATCAACCGACGCGACGGTTGCGTCCCCGAAGGAAATCCGAAGCGTCTAGGCATCATTGCAAACGAAGGCTTGGGACCGGTTTCCCACACCCGAAGCACGGAGGTACAACCGAACCAAAGCTCGAGGCCGCCTAAAAGGAGCCCTCGACCTGGGGGGTGGCTGTTGTGTGGGAAAATGTGACAGACACCTGGCAAACGATAAAGCGACACGTGGCCCTAACTACTCCCACCAAACAACAACCCTCGACGTCTACAGCTCTAAAGAGCCCAAGCGCGAAGTCCAACGTAGGGCGACGACTCTTCCTTACGTCGACAGATCGTGTCGTCGAGCTAGAGGCACAAAGATCCCTCGACCACAGAATCGATCACCAAGAAGGACGTTTGGGCTAAGCATCGCTGACGACGAGGGGAACGTTCTCTAGAGGACATGGCAAGTTGCGTACAAAAGTGGGGGATGTCAGCATGCATTAATGGCGAGCTCTTAAACCGCCCTACAGGGGATAGGAGAGTGTTACAGGGGTGCACAGAGCCGTAATAAAAGACTAATTGACTGAGTGAACAGTGTTGATTGATAGGCTACGTCTGGACCTAAAAAGGGAAAGCACTTGAGTGCTTCTGCCTAGGAGGGATACCCACCCAGCGAAGAAAGTCCAGTATAAAAGAAGGGAGACCCCCTACGAGGAGGGGGTTGAGATCCAAGCAGAGAAACAAGAGAGTGAGAGATAGCAATTGATGTAAATTGTAATCCCCTCAAAAAGAAATATACAACCACAGTGGATGTAGCTCTAATTTTACAGAGTGAACCACTATAAAACTTCTTGTCTTCTTTACTTATGCACATCCAAAAACAGTAAACTCTCACACACATTCAACACATAGGCCGGTAATCCAAAGGGAAACCAAGAGGTAACACGGCCAGTTTTTGTTGACGAGAAATCACCGTCAACAGTTTTTAAAAACAATTTTTACGTATTTTAAGAAGTAAAAACTAAAAATGAAAACGAAACGACGTTTGTTTAGTAAATATATTAAAAACAAAAAAAATAAAAATTATTATTGTGAATGAATTAAAAAATAGTTAAAAATTATTTTATATTTATATTTTTTATTACTTATCAATAATATTATCATATATTAATTATTCAATATAATTTTACTTTTTTATTATACTCAAAATAATTTTTAAAAAAATTAAACAAATATAATTTTAAAATTATTCTAAAATAATTTTTAAAAGAATTTTATTTTTATTTTTATTAAAAATAAAATTATTATAAAATTAATTCTAAACCCGTAATTTTCCTTTGTTTTATAATAGCTGAGCCATTACATTGACTTTTTATATTCTTGGAAAAAAAAAAAATGCCAAGACTTTTTGTAAGCTTGTTTTGAATGTGTCCTGCGTACCTATCTGCATCGGAATAATCAGTTGAAAGAAACGAACATAGGAAGTCTTTGAATCAAGAAACGATTTTCAAGAAATTCCAATATCTCAGCCGATTCCCCCATGTTCGCCAAGCGCTTCTTGCAGAAAGCTACTCTCCATTCTCAGGTACTTTCAACTCTCAGCAATCGACCCTTTGCGACTCTTCCACCATTTTCTTTCTTCTTCGTTCAGCTTCAGCTCCGAAGAAATTTTCCAATTTTCCATTTCATTTCTAATGAGGATGATCTAGTTTTTTTCTTTTTTTTTTTTCACTTGAAATTCCGTTCTTTTAATGAATTATTATGAATCTTTTTTCGCCGCTTAAAGTTTTGAAATTTATCGTTGTTTGGTTTTGAGCATGTGCTAGTTGTTTAATGTGTATGTCTTCTTATTACTGTATTTGTTTTCGAGTAGATTTATTGGTTTCGAAGCTTTAATGGAAGGAATTCTTATTACTGTTTGATTTTAGTCAATAAATTTCGTTGGCTTTGGAGCTAAATTTTTGGAACCGATAAAGAGAGTGGAATTAAGTTAGTTCACAAGAATGTGCTAGTTGCTTAATGGGTTTATTTTCTTATACCTGTTTGATTTGGTTTAATGAATTTTATTGGTTTTGGAACCTAAAATTATTAAACCAGAAAATGGAATGAATTCCACTAGGATGTGTTAAGAGTAAATGGAATGAATTCCACCAGAAAATTTTGTTGGTTTAATGTATTTCTTCTTCTTTCTGTTTGATTTGATTCATATCTTGTATGAGTTTCGAAGCTAAAATTTTCAAGCCGGTATAGAAAATGGAATCAAGTTCAAAAGCCTGTGAATAGTTTCTATAAGACTTTTCCCCCCCTTCGTCTTATTATGTTGTTTTCACCAGAACTTGCAACACGGCAGTTTGACGGAAACAGACTTGGACCTGCGAATTGCAGTTCACTATGGCATCCCGTCTACATCTTCTATTCTCGCGTTCGACCCCATTCAACGCCTTTTAGCCATTGGGACTCTGTGAGTTAATAAGCACCTTTTCTTTTTTTATTCTTTTACCTTGTTTGTTTTGGATTACGATCGAAGTGTGAGTTGCTAGCTAGGAACTAGGATTGCCTTGTGGCTCATTTTCAAAAACTATTTGGCAAAGAAAAAATTAAAGAGAAACCAAAAAAAAAAGAAAAGCGGCTGAATGAAACTGCTTCTTAGGAGAGTGCTTGTTGTGCATTTCATTTCTGTGGTACCAACGCATGGTGTTCACTTGAATGAATTCATAGTTTTCATGCTTCCTTCTCTGGAAAGTTTGGCTTCCTGCGTCTCTATCTTATGTGCTTCACCCCCACCAAGATGAATTAGAATTCTGGAGATGCATGGACTTCAGTGATAACTTTCATTCGAGGATCATATTTTGGGGAGAGAGAAATCATGGGCTTTGAACAAAATTTAGGAAATTCCCCTCCACCTTTGAACTATATTGATTGGTGGGAAATAAGATGCCTTGGGAGTCTAGGTCCTTTGTGCAATAATAAATGAATAAAAGAGTAACAAGATATATATCTTGAGATGTCACGTTGGCATAGCCGGGGAACCACATTGTCACTATAGTACTCTATTTTTTATTTTATTTATTTATATATATATATATATAAATATATTTTTGGGCAGGGATGGAAGGATTAAAGTGATTGGCGGCGATGGTAGAGAAGGACTTCTTATATCCCCAAAGCAATTGCCCTTCAAATACATTGAGGTATACATGAAGTATGAATTACTGAAAACATTAGGATACAGTGCTGATATTAATGCGTGTAGCATATTTAGATAACAAAATGACAACCCAAGACATCCCAAACCGTGTATCTTTATGTTTATGTGTATATATATCTTCATTTTCCTTTCTCATTGTTTTCCTTATTCCTTGAGCGGCAGAGATAATAATGGTGTTGTTTTGGCAGTTTCTGCAAAACCAGGGTTACTTGGTTAGCATCTTAAATGACAATGACATTCAGGTACAAGTCTTTATTTACTTTCAAACTTCCGTGTCTCTAGTAAAAACTCAATTCCATCACAATTTGGACAATTAAATATTAAGGAGGTAACTCCTTTGAACTTTTATTCATGTGTTCTTCATACATTACCAACTTTATAGTGCTCTTAAATAGTGTTTTTTTTTTTTTCAACTTTCAATAGCTATATATCGTTTTGTTTGATTAAAACAGTTGCTTGGTCATATTTTGCAAATTTGATCACTATTTAATCAGGGTAGCAAGTAGTAGTTGACAATGGTGTGTATTTTGCAATGCTAGCTGAATTTCAGCCGAAAGGCCTCTGGGTTTTAGTTTCTTTGAATATCAATTTATCTACTTTGATCATTAAGGTTTAATTTTCCCAGGTTTGGAATCTTGAGAGCAGATGTCTTGTTTGTTGTTTACAATGGGAAACCAATATAACTGCTTTTGTTGCAATCCATGGCTCCAACTTCATGTACATTACTCACTGAAAGAAGTTAATGTTACTCATATTTTCATCAGCTGATGATTGGCTGGCAAGTTGAAGAGTATTGGACAATCAATTCATAACAAGTTTGCTGTATTGCAATTTGCAGGTATGTCGGTGATGAATATGGTTTGATGTCTGTGCTGAAGTTCAATGCCGAAGAAAGAGCAGTTTTGAAGTTTCCCTATCATATTTCTTCGAATACTATAAGTGGTAATTTATTGTTCTCAGTGTTTGATCTTTGAATAATTTGTTCAACTCCAAAAAATAAGAAGTTGTATATCTTTCATTCCCAAATTAAACATTTTCCTAAAATGTCTTGATTTTCTGTAATGAACTAAACGTCTCTTAAAATTTATCATTAAATCTGTGGGTTATGTTTACTTCTATTTCTATTTAATGCCATTCTTTTACCTTTTAGCAGATGTTGTCGAGTCTCCATTTCCTACTGATCAACCCGTTGTTGGAATTCTTCCCCAACCTTGTTCTTCTGGAAATAGGCAAGACGGATTTCCATTATAGCTTGTATTAAATAAATTCTTATATTGCAAAATTAGAAGCTGAAGCTACTTCCCTTAACTCTTGAAGTGGCTTCCTATCTAAGGCATATGCTCCAGTACTTTGTTAGTCTGCAAACAACCTTATTGATGGTGTAAGTTTGGTCGACATTAATGCTAAATAAAGCAAGTCATCCATTCTGGTGGATGTGGAATGGGATGATGTTCAAAGTTTGGACATTGCAGAGAAGTTATTGAATGTAGTTTGTGCTGCTTGTAGGAAACATGATGATTACATGACTTCAGCTCCATCCATACTTGCATCTTGAATCTATTTAAGTTGGTACTGAAGTCTGTTGCGTTGTATCTAATGAACAACTTAGTAATGCTATTTTTTTCTCTCTCTCTCTCCTTCCTTTCATTTTTGACACTATATCTTTGCTGAGGTTAGATATGTTATTACTTGAGACTACATTTGTCACTGTATCTTTGCTGAGGTTAGATCTATGATTACTTGAGACTATAAGAGAGAACATGGAACTTTACGGCCATCTATTATAAGTGCTTAATTATGAGTGTTAATAACTTCTTTCCATTTTATTTTTTATTATTAATTTATCTTGCAGAGTCCTGATTGCATATCAGAATGGATCAATTGTGTTATGGGATGTTTTGGAAGCCCGAATTGTTTTTTCTGGAGGTGATAAGGATCTCCAATTGAAGGACGAAGTAGCAGAAGCCTCAACTGCAGCCAATGTAAATTCTTTAGAAGATAAATCTGAACATCCTTTAGGAGAGAAAGAGATAAGTGCTCTTTGTTGGGCATCTTCCAGTGGGTCCATTCTTGCTGTGGGTTACATAGATGGAGATATTCTGTTTTGGAACACATCATCTGTAGCTTCTAGTAAAGGTCAACAAGCATTGTCATCACCTAACAATGTTGTTAAGTTAAGATTATCATCTGCGGAAAGGAGACTCCCTGTCATTGTCTTACAGTGGTCTGCAACTAATAAGTCCCGTAATAATTGTGATGGCCAATTATTTATTTATGGTGGAGATGAAATAGGATCTGAGGAAGTTTTGACGGTAATGTTAACTTTTGTTGGATGTTTGTCTGTTTTTATGGTTGAAGTGTGTTGCATTAAAAAGAGCTAAGTGGGCAAGCTACATATAATTTATAAGATGCTAACTTTTTTGACAAAACATGTATTATCTTGAAAAGAGTAAAGGACTTTTGGGTTTAACTAATTCAGAATTTTCGTCTGTATCAGATTCCTTTGTTATATTTACATTTAACAAAAATATTGACATTTTTTACCATTATCATTCTGCCACTTTTGAATAGTGAAGTGGTATTTTATTCTAAGTTCTCCTAACGCCCAACTTAAAATGTGTTCTTAATTTTCTGCCTCTTACTACAGGTTTTAACACTTGAATGGTCGTCTGGAATGGATACTTTAAAATGTGCTGGTCGCATTGATATTACACTTACTGGCTCTTTTGCTGACATGATTTTGTTACCAAGTGCTGGGGCAATAGGGAGTCAAAAGAAAGCTGATGTTTTTGTACTAACAAGCCCCGGACAACTGCATTTCTATGATGATGCTAGCCTTTCTTCCTCGTTGTCCCAGCAAGACAGGAAACCATCTTTTAGTGCTGTGGAATTTCCTGCCATGATACCAATGAATGATCCGACCATTACTGTTGCTAAACTTTTTACCCTTCGGACCGGGGAAGACTCATTAAACACTCTATCAGAGGTATTGCATCCTTTTTTTTTTTTTTTTTGAAGAATGGATAATCTTATTTTTCTGATAAAAACTGTCAGAGGATAATTTTATTCTCTTTCCAGTTGACCTCAAATTTGAAACCTGGTTCAATTACAACCCCGGCTAGTGGTGTAAAGTGGCCATTGACTGGGGGTGTGCCCAGTCAACTGTCTACTACTAAAGATAAAAGGATAGAGAGACTGTATCTGGCTGGGTATTCAGATGGGTCTGTTCGGATATGGGATGCTACTTTGCCAGTCTTAAGTTGTCTTTTGGAAGGCCAGGTAAGTGTCTTAATAAAGGTTTTATTAAGTGTCTTAATAAAGGTTTTATTATTACTTTGTTCTCATTAGCAGGGGGCCTATTCTTGATAGTAAATTATGCTATATGACTAAAAGGTGCAAGGTATTAAAGTGGCCGGTTCAAGTGCTCCTGTTTCAGAATTGGATTTTTGCTATCTCACTTTTAGTTTGGCTTTAGGCAATGAATGTGGACTGGTGAGATGTCAAGCATATTATTTGAGTCTTGTGGTCAATTTTCTGTATTCTTAATAAACTTTTATGCCTTTTTGATATATTATTATATGTATTATGTATGGATTATATAAAAAGAGAGAATCACCTTTTTTTATTCCTTTTTCTTTTCTTTCCTTATAATTCTATTGGCTTGTATAGGTTTGTATTTATGATCTCAAAGGCTGCTCAAACGGAACAAACTTCCACTTCGTCACAGAAACTAAGCATGAAGGTAAACTGTAAATGACAAGCATCACGATGATTGCACCTCGTTGGTTTTTGCCTGTTTCTTTTGGGCCAAAGGGGAATGAAGTAACAGTATGATGCAGAGTAAATACAATATGACTTTTCAGATACGTGGTGATATAAATTAACAGTTCTTCAGAATGGTAAAGCAGGGATTTGCCTAATTGTAAATACTTGCAGATACTAAATTTTTCTTAGAAGTAGCTTACAGTTTCAACTATGACTTTAAGCGATTGAACATTCATGATGTAAATATGTCAGGTCAACATACAATAAATGCATTTTATTTAATGAGTAATGCTTACAGTCCTAATCCGTTGTCTGTTCTTTTATATTATATTATTTATATATACATATATATATATATATATATAAGATCAAAGTGTATTGGGACATGCTTAGAACTATCCAAGAAACATCATTTACGTTTGCATGGCATATGCCGTATGGGGAAATACTAGAATCTAATCTCCGGTGTGGATGGTATTGCAGCTTTGTTGTAAAGTTATATAAAAAAATTATAAGAAATAAGGTAAACTAGGAAAAGTAAGTGACATGGAATATAAGCTTTTGGAAACAAGAGTATCATTTTCATTTTTGTGATTGCTTGATGTCCAGCTGAAGAACTTCTGAAGACTGCGATAGACAGTCTCTCATTTTTTTATAATGCTTCCTTAGTTTTCATTCAAGGCATTGTGGAACACTGGAAATATTCTTCAGCTCTTGATGTATTGTTAGAGTGGAAGCTCTATTCACTGAGAAACATGTTCATTTTTCATTCACACACCATGATATTTGCTTTACACTGAAGTTATGTAGTCAGAGCTTTTTACTTTCAGTAGTTGACATTATACTTTTTTTTTTTACAGTTCACATTTTGTCTCACGAAAAAGGGCTTCAATGTAGTGCTGTTTTTTCTCTAACCGATTCCCCAGTTCAAATGTTAAAGTATATTCATTCTGGGGCTAAACTTGCTATTGGATTTAAATGTGGCCGTGTGAGTAACCTGTATATTTCTCTTACTCTTTATCTTTATTGTCATTAGAACCATCTTGAATGCTGGACTGTATTTTAAGCTTTTTCAATGTCAACATACCAATTTAAGTTACTTCATTATTCAGAAAGATGCCTAAAATTTAATTTTTCTTTTCAGGTTGGAGTAATTGACATGAGTACCTTATCTGTTGCGTTCTTTCTGAATGATATATCTTGCTCTGGCTCACCAGTCGTTTCAATAATGTCGAAAGAACTTACCAATTCTCACAGCCTTGTGAAGAGCCCAAAGCACTCAGAAGCAAACAATGTGACAAACGCTGTAAAGGAAGTAATTTTCATCTTGACAAAGGATGCAACGATGAAAGTGATTGATGGTTGTAATGGTAACATGATCAACACACGGCAATGGAACTTGAAAAAGGAATCAATTGCAATTTCAATGTATGTTATAGGCAAGTATTGATTTTGTCTTCAAAAGAATAAGATATATATATATATATATATTTTTTTTTTTTGTATATATAAACGTTATTATAGATGACAAAATATTGAGAAGCCTTTTTGGTTCCAGAGGGTAACATTTCTTCTAAGTTATGCAATGAAAAGCAGACGGAAGAGTCCACAAGGGACACTGCTACTATAGAGGAGCCTGTTCCAGATGGTTCGCAGGCTGGAATAAGTTCACATGCAATTGAACACAGGTCTTCTTCAGATACTGCATGCTCTGAGGAAAGTTTATTGGACTCATTTCTTTTGCTATGTTGTGAGGATTCAACACGCTTGTTCTCCACAAAATCTGTAATTCAGGTGCCTCTCACATTCTTTATTTTTAATTACAATACTTTTGTAGCTTTAGATCCATGCTAAGGAATTACCATCTTTTTAGGGAAACAATAAGCCTGTTTGTAAAGTGAAATATGCAAAACCTTGCATTTGGACCACAACTTTTAAGAAAGATCAAAGACTTCAGGGGTTGGTCTTGCTGTTCCAGACTGGAGGAATTGAGATCAGGTGATGTGTTTTCTCCCATTATGTTTGTGCCCAGCCAGAACAACATAAGTAAAAGAATAATGGAGGATGAGAGACATCAAAAACCACATCAAATTTTTAAGATCGTCTTCCATTTCAAATTTTCTAATGACAACCTAATGTGCTCCCTGCTTCTATGATACCCTATTGGTTAATAATTTTAGATATTAAATTTAGTGTTGATATGTCTATGCTTTGCAGATCTATACCGGACTTGGAATTGGTGAAAGAGAGCTCCTTGATGTCTGTATTAAGGTGGAATTTCAAGGCAAACATGAATAAAATGATGAGCTCTTCTGATAATGGACAAATTACACTGGTATGATTTCTTCAAATTTGAAAATATCAAATTCTACTTAATATCTTGCACTTAGAGATATAAGGCCCTTTTGGAAGGTATACTCAAACCATGATTCTTGTTTCTGAGGTTTGAAATTTAAATTTTTTGTGCGGAAAAACACTTTAGCAGAATCAATGATTTAAGTTTGAGTATATGAAACAAACGGGCCTATAATCTATTTGATGGATTCTTATGTTGACTTCCCTACAGGCAAATGGGTGTGAAGTGGCATTCGTCTCTTTATTAGCTAGTGAAAATGATTTTAGGTATTCTTTTGTTGTTTGTAGCTATTGCTTTAATCTTTTCTTTCTTTCTTTTTTCTTAAAAAAAAAATAATAATAATAAAGCTCAATAGAGGGTTTTTTTTTTTTCCCCCTTATAATCTTATCAATATTTTCCCATGTTTTCAGGATTCCAGAGTCTTTGCCTTGTCTTCATGATCAGGTTCTTGCAGCGGCTGCAGACGCTGCCTTTAGTTTCTCTATAAATCAGAAGAAAAAGCAGGTCAGAAATTATATTATTATCTGTAGTTGTCTGTTTTATGATGAATATTTCTATTCACACGTAAACAGCATAATTATGTTGCTACAGGGTACTGCACCTGGAATTTTAGGTGGTATCGTCAAAGGCCTTAAGGGGGGAAAAGTGGACCATTCTCTAGATAATACTAAAACTCCTAAATCAACTTTCAATCATTTAGAGGGGATATTTTTGAAGTCTCCACGCCCAAACTCATTTCAACCTGTAGATCATGAAGAAGCTGCAGAGCTCGATATAGGTTCTTGTCGAGTACAATATTATTCTTATTCTGCTGAGCACGTTAATGATTTACTTACTATGTAATTACTTTTACTATAGATGATATTGAACTGGATGATATTGAACTAGATGAACCTCCACCGGTAGCGTCTACTTCATCTGATCTTAAAAACACAAAGAAAGGTAAATCTGAGACTTTGTTACATGTATTTTTTATGTCCATTTTTCTTGATTTTTAGACTAGAATTATATGCCTCATACTGCATAAACATTTAAGTTCAAATGTAAACTAGTGTACTTCTTTGCAGAAAAGGGATCCGAAAGGGAAAGACTGTTTGAAGGTGGTACAGATGATGTGAAGCCCAGATTGAGAACTCCTCAAGAAATTAGGGCTGCCTATGGCAAAGCTAGGGTAATGTAGATGATGTTTTTAGTAGTAATGAAAGAAGTTATAGCTCTTTAGCTTAATGCAATGTGGTAAAAAACTATTTCAGGATGCTTCTTCAGTGGCTGCAAATGCAAGAAATAAGCTTGTAGAGAGGCAGGAAAAACTTGAGGTAAGATATTGATGTTATTGGCGAAAATGGTTCCACATTTAAACTTGGTTTGGTTCCCAAAAGGTTAGAAAATCAGGACAAATAGGTCCAACTGATAGTCATGTAGGGGTGTAATTTGCAAGTCTACGTGACGCCAGTGTGCTTTAAATCTGACTATTTACAGCTCAATAATCAAATAATGTGTCCGATTGCAAATTGTGACAAGAGATTATAACGAACAAAAGGACCACTATGAGTTGAACTTGTAAAGGAACAGAGGAGCTTGAAAGAACCCGAATTAGGAAGTTAATGAACTATAGAATTCCAAGTGTCTGATTTAGCCTATTTGTTGATAAGAGTGATAAGCCGAGACAGGTGTATGTGAGGAGGGGTAATAAAGGGTGACGTGGAGTTATTAGTATTGTTAGTGTTAGTTAGTGGGGTTTCTGTACAGTGCGGAGGTGTACTGGGGTCTATCGTGTGTAATGTAGAGAGGTATTAATAGGCCAGAGTTGGATCAGAGTGGTAGGAAATGACTGGAGTTGAAAAGAAAGACTTGGCTGAGGCTGAGCACAGGAGAGAGAGTCCTTCGTTGAGTCTGTAGTTCAATTTGTTAATCAATAAAGATTCCATCTTTCATTCTTCTTGATTCATTTTCAGTGGAAGAACTACTCTGTACTTATCAATTTGGTATCAGAGCGTAGATTCTGGCAGATATGGCGGCTAGGAAAACAAATGAGAGGTTCGAGTTGGTGGAGAAAGAGATCAAGGAAGTTAGGGTTTCCATGGAGAAAGGAATGGGCGACATGGAGAAAAGTCTCAGAGAAGTTAGGGTGGAATTGTCTCAGAATAGGACAGATATGTTCGAAATTCGCCGGCTAATGGAGGAACAGATGAAACTCCTTTCGTCGGCCACGTCAGCGCCGGAGAAGACGGTTGCGGCTACGGCCGAGGGGGATCACGGACTAAATCGCGCCGGAGAAGGTCGCGAGTTGAATCGCGCAGGTGATCGCGGACCTAATCGCGCCGTTGATGACCGTGATGTGAATCGCGAGGGTGATCGCGCAGGGATTCTTGCCGGAGAGGCTCGGGAGACAAATCGTGCCGGCGAGCGAGTGGAAATACGTTTAGGTGAGGAAAGGTCGATTAACCCTAGGGTGACGCAAAATGTGTTGTGTCCGGTGGGGGATTTTGGCTAGCGAGAACAAGGCGTCGATCGTGCGATGGAGGGAAGGAATCCTCGAAATCCGGGTCGCGAGGGAAGAGAGGATGGGCGAGGGTTGGCGAGGGGTGCTCCTTGGGGCACTCAAGGAAAACATTGGAACGGACATCGTGGTGAGGGGCATGGATTTTTCTTGGACGGTGAGTCCATGGATTTCGATGATCGACGGAATGGGACCGGCGTTCCTGTTCATCGAGGAGGAGAAAGGGGATGGAACAGTAATGTTGGAGATAGGTGTAGAGAAAACTGGGAGGGCGGAGGTGTTTTGGAGGAGTTGTCGGTGAATGAAGATTGGGCGGGCCTTCGTCGGAGACAGGCAGAGTGCCCTATCTTTGGTGGAGAGGATCCTGATGGTTGGTTGTTCCGTATGGAACAGTTTTTCTCCATAAATCGATGCTCGGACAGGTTAAAACTCATCACCTCGGGAATTTCGTTGGAGGGGGATGCCCTGTCATGGTTCCAATGGTAGAATGGCCGCAGGCCTTTCCATAATTGGTCGGAGTTTAGGGTCGCTTTGTTGCAAAGATTCCGCTCCTCGCAAGAGGGCAACCTCTGCGAGAGGTTTTTGGCAATACGGCAGGGGGGTACGGTAGCCGAATACCATAGACAGTTTGAGGTTTCAGCGGCCCCATTAAGGGATGTGCCGGAGGAGGTATTGGAGGGAATTTTTGTAAATGGACTCAAGGTGCAGATTCGGGCTGAGGTGAGACTCCTGAAACCGGTGGGGTTGGGGGAAATCATGGAGATTGCCCAGAGAATTGAGGAAAGAAATGAATTGCTGCGGCGGGAAGGGGCTGGAACCAAGTTTTCCCGACCACAATTTCATGGTTCTCGGAGGGCTGAGTCGTCACCAACTTTGGTTAGGACGGTGCCTGTAGTGGAACGTCCACAGCGGAACCCTGCATTGTTAGAGAAAACGGCAACTCAAAGACGAGATTTTCCATTTCGTAAGCTTTCCGATTCTGAGTTGCAGGAAAAGAGGGATAAACTATGCTTTAGGTGCGATGAGAAGTTCACCTTTGGCCATCGTTGTAAGAAGAAGGAGCTTCGGATAATGTTGGTTAGCGATGAGGATGCAACTGACTCTGAAGAGGATGATCCAACTTTACTAAGCTCAGATTGGGAGGAGGGGCAACCGGAACTTATTGAATTATCTTTGAATTCAGTGGTAGGACTTTCGACGCCAAAGACAATGAAGCTCCGGGGCACAATTGCTCAACAAGAGGTAATAGTGTTAATTGATTCCGGCGCAACTTATAATTTCATTTCATTGAGTTTTGTGGAGAGGGTTATGATTCCTATTGCACCCATTGCTGGGTTTGGGGTACAATTAGGGACAGGTGAATCAGTAAAAGGGAAGGGTATATGTAAGGAGGTAGCATTGACATTAGCACACTTGACCATAGTGGAAAATTTCTTGCCCCTTGAATTGGGGGGGGGGGGGGGGGGGGGGATTTAAGTCTTTCCACCACAATGATTTCTCTTAAGGCCATGGTTAGGACCATTAAACATGAGGGACATGGCATCTATTTAGAATTAAGTGCCTTGGATGCCAACAATGAACCGGATTTGGGGGTATTAGGGGATTTGGATCAGCAATTCCAAGGGGAGGTTAGTGTGGTCTTGCAGCGGCATTCGAAGGTATTACACATGCCGGAAGGGCTTCCTCCCCAAAGAATGCGGGATCATCGCATTATCCTTCAGGAGGGTACCGCCCCTATTAGCGTTCGACCTTATAAGTACCCTCATTTTCAAAAGAACGAGATTGAGAAATTGGTAAGAGAGATGCTTTCAGCGGGTATTATATAGCCGAGTAGCAGCCCATTTTCAAGCCCAGCTCTTTTAGTTAAAAAAAAGGATGGGAGTTGGCGTTTTTGTGTGGATTACCGGGCACTTAACAAGGCTACAATCCCCGATAAGTTTCCCATTCCGGTTATCGAAGAGCTATTGGACGAATTGAGTGGGGCCACCATCTTTACCAAATTGGATTTGAAATCCGGTTATCACCAAATTCGGATGTGCAAGGACGATATTCCGAAAACAGCTTTCCGAACGCATGAGGGACACTACGAGTTTTTGGTTATGCCCTTTGGGTTAACTAACGCCCCAGCCACTTTCCAATCTCTTATGAATGAGGTGTTGAAACCTTTTTTGCGGAAATTCGTTTTGGTATTTTTTGATGACATCTTGGTTTATAGTAGAACTCTTGAAGACCATATCAACCATTTGGATGTCGTTTTGTCTGCTTTGGAGGACAATCACTTATATGTGAACCAAAAAAAATGCATTTTTGCTAGTGGTAAATTGGAGTATTTGGGCCACACTGTCTCGGGCAATGGGGTGGCGGCTGATACTAGTAAGATTCAAGCAATGGTAGATTGGCCTACCCCTCGTTCTCTCAAGGAGTTGCGGGGTTTTTTGGGGTTAACGGGCTATTATCGGCGCTTTGTTTCGGGATATGGGCACCTTGCTTGGCCACTTACGCAACAACTGAAGAAAGACAACTTTCATTGGTCTAGCGAGGCGGAGGACGCCTTTAGGAAATTGAAACAGGCCATGACCACAGTTCCGGTTTTGGCACTGCCGAATTTTGGCCAGCCATTTATCATGGAATCGGACGCGTCAGGGTTTGGGATTGGCGCAGTCTTGATGCAACATCAGCTGCCCATTGCTTACTTCAGTCAAGTGTTGTCATCACGTGCTCGAACGAAACGGTATATGAGCGCGAGCTCATGGCTGTGGTCCTCGCCATTCAGAAATGGCGCCATTACTTATTGGGACGTCATTTCATTGTTCGAACGGATCAAAGGAGTCTAAAGTTTTTGTTGGAGCAAAGACTAATCAGTGAGGACCACCAAAAATGGTTGTGTAAGTTGTTGGGGTACGATTTTGAGATCCAATACAAGCCTGGATCTGAAAATCGGGTGGCTGATGCGCTGTCTAGGCAACCGTCTGGATTGGAATTGGTCCATCTGGCCACTTCGGCCATATATGACGGGGCTGAAATTTGTCAACAAATCCAGAGGGATCCTCGGCTGGCCGCTATTCGGGCTGCTCTCGTGGCTAATTCCGCAACGGTGAAGGGGTTTTCGTTGTGTAATGGCATGTTGTTGTATAGGGGGCGGGTGGTCCTACCCAGGCATTCTCCTCTCATTCCGGCCCTATTGGCAGAGTTTCATGGCAGCAAGATTGGGGGCCACTCGGGTGTATTAAAGACCTTTAAAAGGTTGTCCTCTGAATTGTTCATGACTTTGTTAGTTTATGAAGTTGGAAAGGTCTTCCTCAGTCCTTTGGGCAGATATAAGGTACCAATGTTGGCTGTTAAAAGTCTAGGCCTAGCTACATTAAATATGCAAGCCTGACAGCTAAAAATATCTACATACAATATAATAATTAGTTGTAAGGGCTTATAAATGTTTGAGACTAGTTTTTCAACGAAATTAGTTTTTAAAAGGTTGTCCTCTGAATTTTTCTGGTATGGCATGAAGCGGGATGTGTTATCCCTGGTGGCAGCTTGTCAGATTTGCCAACAGAACAAGACCTCTACTTTATCTCCAGGAGGTTTGCTGCAGCCGTTGCCTCTTCCAAGTCAGGTATGGGATGATATCTCCATAGATTTTCTGGAAGGTCTTCCAAAGTCGGCTGGTCATGACTCTATTTTAGTAATTGTGGACCGGCTTAGTAAGTATGCCCATTTTTTGGCCCTATGTCATCCGTTTTCGGCAAAATCGATGGCTGCGCTGTTTGTTAAGGAGGTGGTCAGGCTCCATGGGTTCCCTCAAACCATTGTGTCCGATCGCGACAAAGTTTTTCTCAGCCAGCCATTTTTGGAAGGAGCTTTTTAGATTGCAGGGGACTTCGTTGCATTACAGTACGGCTTACCATCCTCAATCGGATGGCCAAACGGAGGTGGTTAATAGGTGTTTGGAAGCTTATTTACGTTGCTTTGTCTCAGGAAAACCGACTCACTAGTTTTCTCACCTTGCTTGGGCTGAATATTGGTATAATACGAGCTTCCACGTCTCCGCGGGAATGACTCCTTTCCGTGCGTTGTATGGTCGTGATCCGCCCAAGTTAGTTCGTTTTGAGTTAGGCTCTACAGCTAACTCTTTGTTAGAGCAGCAAATGCAATCCCGGGATGACATTTTGGACGAGCTTCACGCACATTTGTTGCAGGCTCAGCAGGCGATGAAAGCGCAGGCGGATCTTAAAAGAAGGGATGTGTTTTTTGAGGTAGGGGATTTGGTATTTCTGAAACTTAGGCCATATCGACATCGTTCCTTAGCCAAGTTCTCCAATGAGAAACTCTCTCCTCGGTTTTATGGTCCTTACAAGGTTATCATGCGTGTCGGGCCCGTGGCATATCGGTTGCAACTACCTGCGGCTACGAAAATCCACCTGGTTTTCCATGTGTCGCAACTTAAGAAGGCCATTGGCCTGTCTTTACCGGCTCAGGAGGTTCCGCGGGGCCTAACAGCTGACATGGAGTTGCGCGTCGAACCGGAGAGGCTGCTGGCCACTCGTTTTTCACCGGTGACGGGGCAGTTGGAGGTTTTGCTGCAGTGGCGTCATTTGCCTGACTACGAGGCTTCTTGGGAACTTTTTGATGTCATTCAACAACAGTTTCTTGAATTTCACCTTGAGGACAAGGTGACTTTTTTGGGGGGCGGAGTAGTTGATAAGAGTGATAAGCCGTTACTGAGACAGGTGTATGTGAGGAGGGGTAATAAAGGGTGACATGGAGTTATTAGTATTGTTAGTGTTAGTGGGGTTTCTGTACAGTGCGGATGTGTACTGGGGTCTATCGTGTGTAATGTAGAGAGGTATTAATAGGCCAGAGTTGGATCAGAGTGGTAGGAAATGACTGGAGTTGAAAAGAAAGACTTGGCTGAGGCTGAGCACAGGAGAGAGAGTCCTTCGTTGAGTCTGGAGTTCAATTTGTTAATCAATAAAGATTTCATCTGTCATTCTTCTTGATTCATTTTCAGTGGAAGAACTACTCTGTACTTATCATTTTTCCTATGGTAAAAATGACTTTGCATGTCGGTCATGTGTAGTGGAAATTTATAATTACTTTAGTTGTGCACGCAAACGTATATGCGCGTTCACATTTGTACTACTTTGTTCATTTTTTTTTTTTCCTATTATGTTACCATTATCAAAATGAAGACTTTTATGTTCACACTATTCCAACTTTTAAGGAATTACACTTTCAACTGGCACATCTTGAATGACTGGGTGAACTGACCATCACTGTATTATCAGCGAATCAGCAAGAACACCGAAGAGCTTCAAAGTGGAGCTGAAGACTTTGCATCAATGGCAAATGAGCTCGTAAAGACGCTAGAAAATCGAAAATGGTGGCAGATATGAACAATTGGCTTCGTTAATATTTGCTTGTGGTGGTCTGCGTATTCTACGTGTTTGGCGGCATAGGAGAATTCCCTCTAAGCCTTAAAAGTGAGAAATGTGGTTCTCTAAAGGTGAATTGGAAAGACGAATGGATTTCATGTGCCTTTTAAGATGTCAAGTATAGGATAATCACTACATTTACTTATACTAGTTTTTTAGCGCGCGGGTAAAAATCAAATAAAAAACTGATTTCACATGTAGTGAAGTTTTTGTTTATAGTTTAGAATTAATTAGTTTAGATTTATTTTAAAGATAATAATTTCTCATTTCCCTAAATTTAATCTATGATATAGAATGTCCTAAATCAATTATAAGTGCTCTTGTATGATCTATCAAGGACTTCAATTATTATTATTTTTTTTTTAGTAAACTTCTATTAAATTTTTAACTAATAAATAAAAATAAAAATAATAAACAATTTTTTTTTCATGGTTCAAGTTAAAAGTACTTCAAATGGTGATGCTCTTGCCGATTGCTTTTTCGTTAGTCGCTTGACAACAGGTCTTGGAGTCTTTTTGTGTTTATTATGTTTTTATTTTTTGTGTGTTTTTACTATAATAACTGGGGTTTTCACCCTATTGTCTTTGTTTGTTTTTGGTGTCTGTTAGATTAGTGTCTTGGCGGTGTTTGGTGTAGCCTTAGTGCTACGATGTTTTGTCCCTTCATCACTCAAAAACTTATCTTACTGAGAGATGTTTTATCTCATGTGCTCGATCTTAGTGTGCTGAGATATTCTCTCATTTTTGGGCCTCAGGTGTACGTCTGTTCCCCAGTTAGGTCATTAGCCTTCTATTGTGTTTATTACTCTGATTTTTTTTTTTTTTTTAGTTGTAAGTTCCGTGAGACATGAGTTTTATTAAAAAAAAAAAGTACTTGAAATGGTGAACTCATTTTAAATTAGAACAAGGATAATATTATTGTATTATGAAAATAAAACCTATTTTTTACAACATAAAATCAAATAGAACACTTATTAGGGTGCAGATATGGAAAAGAAAAAGATATTTAACTAAAGGCATATAAAACATAATAAAAAACAAATCAAATAGAAAACTAATTAGGGTGTATGTATCAGAAGTAGAAAGTTGTTTGATTTTGGGTATTCACAACTTAAACTTTTTACTATAGTATTTTCTCTCATAAAAATTCTAATTTAACTATTTTGCTACAATTTTTTTCTTACATAAATTTAATTTTTAACTCAAGTTCTCAATGTGAACTCGCGACAAGAATGGGTCCCTAATGTAACATATATAGAGGATTATAATAAAAGTATTGGAGTAGAGAAAATATTTTTTGAAAAAATATTTGAATTGAGAAGTTAGAGAAAAAGTAATTAATGAAGTGAAAGAAACATGAAAAGGAAAAATAATTTTAATAAAGTGAAAGAAACAACCTTTTGTATATATGCAGATTATACGGTCTCTCATGTAAAAGTCAAATGTCAATGCTACGCAAAAGAAGCATGGAAATAGTATATTTGTTTTTTTTTAAGACAAATAGTATATTTGTTATGTTATTCTATTTTGCGCTCTGCTCTAATGTAATGATGTTTAAAATGTTAGATTTTTGTTATATTTAATGAGCTCTCATACTAAATATAGTATATGCCAGCAAAAAAAAAAAGAAAAAGAAAAAAGAAAAATATCAATGAATTTGGGAGTGATTTTTCAACTCAAACGTCAAAATATGGCATTGACGTGTTCATTTGGCACTTTATTAAAGATGCTCTCAGGACATAAATATTAGAGAAAATTGTTAAATTTATTCTTAGAGTGTATGAGTCTAAATTTTTATCTTTTAATCTTATTAATCTTTTGATTATTATAGTTATTTGAGTAAGAAAAATATTAATTAAGAGTAAGTAATAAAAAAAAAAATAGAAGCGGACCAATTTCACATTAGAAAACACACAAAAAGTGAGAAATACGTTGTCCAATCTATTTGATAGCACCACAAAGGTACTGGAGGAAAAAAAAAAGCAAAAAAAAATAGAATATAGAGCAAATGACATTCATGAGAGGAGATAGCGACAATGGCAGTATAATTCTAAGTAGGAGATGAGGCACGAGGCATTTTGAGGATTTTTGAATTTTTATATGAAAAATGCTATTAATGTTCATGCTTTAAAATTCAAGCTATTAGTCTTTTCTCCCCTCAAAATATATATGTTATTTCCTCGTTCTTTCTATTTTGTAAGAATATAATTTTAAGGATAAATTATACGTTTTCCTCTTGAATTATAGACCTTGTAATAAAATGTCATCTGAATTTTAATTTTAGTTTTTTTTTTCTTTTAAACTTTAACAACTCTTACAAATTTTTCTCTTTTATTAAATTTCTACTATGTTATTGCTTTTGGCTGCCATTGACTAACCCCTAAAGTTCCTTCAATTAAATTAAGGAGAAAGCTAAGTATGGTAGAAAAAAAGGATAATTCATGCGCGTAATTACACTTTCAAGTAACTATGAGCTAACAGAATAATTGTTTACTAAATTATTCAACGATACTTATTATTTATGTAATGCGTGTTATTTTGTTAATTTTTATATTTCACATGATATTTTCCATAAAAAAAATTTAACAGAGGAGAAAAATTTGCAAGAGTTACTGGAGTTGGGGAGAAAAAAAATTAAAATTAAAGTTTGAGAGAGATATTTTGTGACAATACATATAGTTCAAGAGTAAAACGTGTAATTTGTCCTAATTTTAATCACATTGTGCATTTAGGGCACTTCTCCTTAAATTATCTTTTGGTTCTTCACTCACTCTATTTTGTTTGGGCCTTTGGCCTTCTCATTCACTTCATGTCATCATGTTTAACCCAATCCAGATCAGACAAAGCTAAAAGCTTGTAATCCTTGTATGCCTTATCCAAGTCACCAAAATTCTTTGCACGGATATTGGTTAAGTAGAGAAGTCAACAACGTCGGCAGGTGGGGATTTCAAGCTGAACAAGAATGCAGAAAAGGGTCAACAACGGCGGCGGCTACAACACCTCCAAATCAATATCGATACTCAATAAATCATAAGTTTGGACCGGCGTCACGGGAGTTTCTCTGTCAATTATTAGACAGTGCATTACTGTATTTCATAATTAGATGATGTATTACTGTAATAAAATTTAAATTTTAAATTTAAATCGGTGAAATAAATTAGATTATAAAATATTATAATATCTAATTATATTTGGATCAATCAACAATTAAATTTTTTTTTAAACATAATACGTTTATTATCATTTTTTTTATTATGAACTAAAATGAGTGCTGCACAAAATCTTTGGACTCCTTTGCCATTCTTTTTATCTTTTCATCTTTTTGCAATAGAGCTATTATTTTCACTTGATCACTGAAATTCTTGAGCAGATAAAATCTTGAATTCCACTAGTATGTACAACCGGTTGGAATCAAGATTTTGCATATCAAAAATCTTCAATTCCGTTATTTATTGTTTCACTAATATTTATTAATTTTCCATCTTTGAATTATTAACACATGTTGTCAACTTTGATTTACGTTCATTATTTATAGTTTCTACAGGTTTTTAATATAAAATGAATTCAATTATGTATAGGATTAATTCTGTGAAATTTCAGGCATCTTAAAATAAGAAACAAGATAAGGATAATTGGAAAAACAACCATTTTCCTTATAGAGCCACTTTTGATCTCTTTAACTTGATGAGAAATAATACTAACGCTAAGTTACAATTGCTTTGATGCCATCTTAGTTATTTATTACTGTTTTACGTGTTACAAAGTTTCTGAATTTATTACCTCAACTCTACATTTATAGGAATTGGGAGCAACGCCCTTAGATGTCGCCTCATTCAAGGTCCCCTAGAAAATTTTGATATTAGATTGGCATATATGAAAACCATCAAAAAATTGACCACCGGGACGAGCATCACCGGTCAGTGAACCGACCCAAAAAAGCCTCCTTGACTTAGTGCTCGTCTTCATCTTTTCAAACTGATGATCGTTTTGTCTGATCAAAAAATTCAAAATCACCGATTACAAATCGAAGAATAGCCTAACATACGACTAGATTTGACAGTAGTTCTTAATCTGTCATTCTATCTTTTGACAGCAGTTAAAATTGTCATCAACTTCTTTTTTTCTTTTTTTCTTTTTTGTACTGGTTGGACTTGGTATGTTTTGCTATTTGTTTTTGGGCTTTCTCCACGGTGAGACTCTCTAAAAAAACACACCAATAGAACACCTTATTTTAACCGTTAAATTACTTTTTCAACGGTTAAATTTATTGCGAGAACAATTTAACTGACTATTGAAAATTTATTCTAATGGTCAAAATATGATGCTCCACTAGTATATATTTTTTTTAAAAGATCTCACCGTAAAAGCTCAATTGTTTATGATGTTATTTCGGCCAATTTAGCCCATGAATAAAATTTGTTATTTCCCCTAAAAGCTGATTTTTAACCATCACGAGCGTTGTAACCGATTAC
The DNA here is from genome assembly GCF_000414095.1 of Morus notabilis. Lineage (NCBI taxonomy): Eukaryota > Viridiplantae > Streptophyta > Magnoliopsida > Rosales > Moraceae > Morus > Morus notabilis. Next base: position 411,729 of record NW_010364200.1, read on the forward strand.
CTTTATTGGGATCTAATGCAAAATAATCAAATTCTTACTTACAAGTCTAATCTCGATCCCCCATCCTTCAAACTAAATTGTCAATCTAAGAGACATGCACGAGTTTAGACTTGATAGGAACTACACTCCGGTCGAGACTACCTCACCATAATCAAGTCCCACTTGTCGACCTGTAGGCCTGTTCTATTCGCGGGTCTAAGTTAAGATTTGAGTTATTTATGTGAAAGAAAAAAATTGAATTTAAATTTTATAAGAAAAAATATTATAATAAAAAATTTAAATTATAATTTAAATTGTAAAAAAAATGAGCATATAATAATAAATGAATAATAAACACACACATATGTATATTACCATTTTACAGCAAAGATGGGGGAAGGCCCGGCAAGCGTCAATGAAACAAGTTTCCACGTAACACGCAAATAAATAAAAAATATACTCACATAAACACGTAGAGCGCGTAACTCTAATAATAATAATAATAATAATAATAAAAATAAAAAATCATTAATAAAACGTTTAACTTATTAATTTAAAATTATTTTTAATTTATACATATTTTAAAATATATATTATAATAAATTATAAATTATAATTTAAATTATAATATGAATTTTCGTACTAAACGCCTCATAAATTAATTATGCGGATGGAAGAGTCAGACAAAGGCGTCGAGTATTCGTACCTCCAATTTGTCTGAGTGTACTTTATCGTACTCTTCTTTATATATGCTACCTAATCCTGTGTAGCTCTAGTGTGAACTATTTGACCACGATTTCAGGCTTTCTCTATAGTTAATTATAATAAACTCACAATCACATCCTCTCATTTTCTCTTCAAGAATCAATTTTTTGTCTTCCGTTTTGATTCGAAAATCGCATGTGGGTCGTGTTTCTGCTGCTGCTGACAAATTTGGACTCTGAATTGCCTTTAATTAGCTTTTCATTTTCACAAGTCCATTTCTTTTTAGTCTCTCTGTTTCCTGCTTCTCTCTCATTCTCTTTCTCCGCACTTTCTTTCCTTTTTTAACTTAAAATCTCCACTATCTTCCCAAATCCCATTTCGTTCTTAATCACATTGTACCATATCTAGCATTTTTCCAAGCCCATTTCTTCTTCCTATACAATCTTCTGATTTTCAACTCTTTTTTTTTTTTTTTCCCCCACCATGGCCAAATCAGAAGCTTCTAATGCCGGGTGCTTTTCAGGCATAATAAGGAGAATGTTGTGCACAGGAAATGTTCCAACACACCCATCAGACCAAATTACAGATAATTATTCCAAAACAACCATACTTGACGACATGAAGAAGCTAAAGAAAGACGAAAAGAAGCCCGAAAGCCAAGCTCAATCCGGTGGTGGGCCCAGCATAATTGCAAAGCTAATGGGTTTAGATTCTCTGCCCGCGGACACAAACTGGGCTCCCAAAGGAAGAACCCCAGATTCGTTTTCCCGCAGCAGATCAGTGAACTTCGCAGATTACTTGTTGAAGTTTGACTTAACCGATCAATCTCATTCTCACCAGCATCGCCGGGTGAGAACCTCCGTGTCGTTTCGCGAGGTCCCGGCGTCGTTTCGTCAGCAGAACCAAAACCATGATTTCCTAGTTGTTTACTTGGATAATTCAGATGATTCCTCCAAGGAAATGAAGAAATCTGAGATGGGATTTAGAGAAGAGAAGCAGGGGAAGAGGAAAGAGAAGAGTATAAAAGAATACCAGAGCGTGAGATTGAAGAAGGAGAATGAGAAGACCAACAACAGGATTTCGAAGTTAAAGAATGAGCCGAGAAAGAGAATTATGTCAAAGAATTCGAAGACTTTTAAGCAAAATGGAACTAAGGTTTTGGGCTCTGTTTTGCCTCGCAAGAAAAAGGAACAGAACAATGTCGGTGTAAAATTGAAGGTTTTGAAGCCACAAAACCAGAAGAAAGCACCGGCAAAATTCGCAAGAAAGCGAGAGAATCGACAAGTAAGAACGAAGATTCAGCCAATCGACAGCAATCCAGAAAATCTAAGCCCTGTTTCTGTTCTTGACGAAGTTTATAATCTGTACTCAGGTCAGTCTTCAGTTTTATTATTATATTCATATGGCGCATTATTCACAGGGCTAATTTTCTTATATTATTATAATTATTATTTTTGTTTTGTGTTTGTCAAGACTCAAGTTTTTATTGTATTTATTAGGGCTAATTTTCTATTAAATAGGCATAGTTATACATTTTAATTATTAGTGCTGGCTCACTTATTTTTCTTATAAAGTGAGTGTATAATTACAATTTTAAAAACAAATCACATCAAAACATTGATATCAACACTTGTACATATGCACATTTATCATCATCATCATTATTATTATTATTAGGGTTACGCACATTTTTTTAATGGCTGATTAATTTAATGTTTACAGAGGGACATTCAAGGGCAGAGAATCCATACTTAAAGACGGAACGTGAATTGAATGTTTCGTACGATAATGAGCTTAAATTGAGAAGAGTTGTGAAGAAAGACCATGGGAAAGCAGAGAATAAAGACATGGAGGATTTCACAGAGTTGGCTGAACAACTGCGCAAGTTAGCCGAGGAAGATTTGAGTCAGACATATTGGATTAGTGCTACTACTAGTACTACTAGAGCAAAGAATGTGCTAGATTTTGAAGGCCTTGAAGATATCTGCATGGAATTTGAGTGGCATATTCTTGATGTGCTATTACACGAGGTTACTAGTGAAATTGTTGAAATTCTTTAGATTATTGTTTTTGGTCGCTTGTAACACTTGCTAAAAGCTCTTTACTTTTTTTTTTTTCTTTTTTTTTTTTGTAAATATCTTAATTTTATAAATTTTAATAAGAAAATTATGTAGCGTGCCATTAAAATCTAATAATTTTACATTAACGACTTTGGACGTTTGGTTCATAGATTCAGAATCATAATTCAGAACTATTCTCAATTTACGTGTGTTTTTTGTGTGAAAAAATATTGTAGCGAACCACAAATCATAATTCGAATCATGGCACAATATGTTAATAATTTTACTATTTTTTTTTTGTAAATACCACTGGTTATATTTGTTGGTTTTAAAAAAAAAAAAATTAATACTCTACCACAATATCTCCAAAAACTAGAGTCATAGGTGCCTGATTATCTTTGTCAAGAAAAAAAATAATTTGATAGAATTTTAAAAAGATATTTAAACTGATAAATTAAGTGGCATATATGTTAAGTTTATACCGTTGCAAGGCATATATTGTTCGAGTTTTCAATATTTAAAGAAAAATATTTAAAATTTTATTGTATTAAATATTATCACTAATAAAAAGTGAGTTATATTTAAAATTTCCGTTTATAATATCCATCTTTTATTAATATATAGTGTTGAGCATCATCTTAGCAATTCCTCATAGTGGACAAGAACGAAGGTAATACTTCTGTCTGTATTAATGTGAATGGGAACTTCGGAGCGTGTGAATGGAGTTTGCCGACTTTGCTTACTACGAGACATGCCACTGCTGTTGTTCCTCTGCTGCAATATAGAATTAATATTTGCTAAGATTAAGGCCCCGTTCACTTCACTAATTCGAGTTTAGAATTCGAGTTTTGCTACAGTAAAAAGTTCTCACAAACAATCACATCTAACTTTTTTGTTACAGTAAAAAGCTCTCACATAAAATCACATCTCAACTCGAATTACAAACTCGAATCAGCGAAATGAACGAACCTTAAAACATATATGGATGAGATATTCAATTCTGTACAAGCAGTTAAATTTTTAACTACTTGGAAGTAGCTTCACGAACCTTTTCAGAAAATGATAAATGATGATGGTAGCACGAACCTTTTCAGAAAATGATAAATGATAGTGGTAGCTGAAAGTATAGTACGGGCACAACTGTGGTCAGAGTTGCCAGTTTCCCGCGTTGAAAATTTAAGACCGTTTAGTTCGTTGATTTAAATTTTTAATTTGAATTGAGATGTGATTTTATGTGAGAGTTTTTTTCTGTAGTAAAAAAATTAGATGTGATTGTTTATGAGAACTTTTTACTATAACAAAACTCAAATTCTAAACTTGAATAATTCCTGCCTCCTTATTCTCTCTCTCTCTCTCCGGAACATAAGGTAAATTGCAGAAATTTGTGTTAAGTTTGTAAATAAATAAATAAATAAAAGTCACTGAGAGGTTCCATTTAGTTTATTGATTCGAGTTTTTAATTTGAGTTGAGATATGACTTTATATGAGAGTTTTTTATTGTAATAAAAAAGTTATATGTGATTATTTTTAAGAATTTTTTACTATAATAAAACTCAAATTAGTGAAATGAACGTGGCCTGAATTTACTCTTGCTTAAAATTACCATGCTGTTTATCTCATGGCAATGTGGATAGCAGATTGAATGAGATTTCTAATCCAAACAGGCAAAATCAAAATTCAACGTCGCCTAAATTTGGTGATCCAACCCCACGTGTTAGGGTAAAAATGTGAACATTTGTTAAAAGAAAAAAAAAAAAAAACGCCTTAACTATCCAAACATCTTTTCAAATTTTGTTTCATGCATGCTCAAATTTATATTTTAATTGTATATCCAAATACCAATTTTGATTGAAATTTAAACCATAGTTTTTTTGGTTTTCGATTTCAAACAAAAAGGTTTAAATTGTTTAAATTTGACGTGAACCAAGTGGAGTCATATTTCAAACTGTACTCAGGTTTTCCGATGAATTCGAAATTTATCATATTTATTCTATGGCTAAATTTAGTAAATAAGGTAAATCGAATTTCTTCTGATGAAGTCCCGAATTATATACAATTTTTGTAGTGATACTTACTTTTTTATTTCCTATTCACTAAGCTTTTGGATAATAAACTCATTTTTTATTAAATAATCTTCTTCTAGAATTAAAAATGTTGTTATTAACTAGTTTGGTTTAAATAATTTTTCTTAAATATTTCTTTTATACATTTAAATTAATTTGATCATTAACGCTTGCCTTCTTTTTTTGTTTTGTTTTTTGCGTTAGAGTTCGGTAAAAGGACTTACTAAATTCTTCAATTATATATTAACATAAAATAATGAATAAAATCTTTTATTAAATAAATAATAAATATCTTATTATATTTTATACTTTTATGACATCATTCTCAACAATTATAGTGTTTAGTAAAAGTGTGCAAAACAGTTTGCACATAAATCAATGCACTTTTTAAGTTATTTTAAGATCTTAGAATTTGTAGCTAGCTTTTAGATTCTAACTGCTGCTTTGCTCTATTCTTTTCACAATTTTAATTACAACTCAAACATTTTGCTATAGTTTTTTCTCTCAAAAAAATTCAAATTCATTTTTTTATGGGACAATGTTTTCTCTCATATAAATTCATGTAGTGCTTCTACTAAAAGCACAACAATCCCAAACTGTTAAGTCTTCGAGCTCACATTTTTTTTTGACACTTGGGTCCCTATTATGAAAATATTGGCAACTAGGTTGCATACTCTCATTTTCTTTGTAATGACTGAGAAAATCCCAGACTTTAAATAATACAATTTACGTGTTTAAGCCAATGATTTTTCTAGAAAATATTATGCTATATTTTGTGACTGAAGGATCTATGGAATTAACATCTGTATTCCTAAATTATGTAGCAGATTTCATGCTAAATTCATGTTTTACGATCAAGTAAATTCGATCGATAAATTCTCACAGTACTTTAAGGCGGAAGAATTTTCAGTACGTATATAGTTTGAGAATCTTAATTTCAAGAATCTTCAAGCGCAACACGATGTTAGCAGCGTATAAAAAAATGCTCTGACATTTTAAGAGATGAAAAAAAAATCCTTAATTGCCGGACAGCTAGGTTAAAGTCACACGAAAAATACTTGTAGTAGAAGGGTACAATGTGAGCTCGGGATTTGACACCGTCTGAAACAATGTCATTCCCGGGATATAATGCAGAAAATTCAAGTTTAGAATTTGTTTAGTCTAGAATAAATTTCAAGACTTGAAACAATTCAAAATATTGTGCGGGTAAGAATTTAATGTGATATCGAAGTAGTCAGGGATTAATATTGAATTTTAAATAAGCAGTAGAAAATGAACCGTCAGAAACTATAATTTCCTGTTGGCTAAGTATGTCCTTACAGCCGGTATAATTTTATCAGTTTCAAGGGAAACTTAAGAGATGAGACAAAAGTACAAGAGTGGGTTAAGTTTGGGTTGGATGAGATGTGATGTGATTGTGTTAGGTGAAGAGAAATTATGGCATACTTACCCCTTTCTTTTCTCCCACCTAGACTGGCCATGTAAGGAGGCTTTAAGCAAATTTTGCTTGATGAAGTTGTACTAAAAGATTAAATAAAGAGATGAATCAAATCACTTATTTATTAGAAGTCTCACTTGTACTTCCCTTCTAAAAACACCAACCGGCCATTTGACTTAGTTATTCTCAAGTCTCTTTCTTCCATTCTCCTCACCAAAATCGAGCCTTCCCCTTACCTCACACACACTCAAAAGTTTCCATATATCTCACCACAAATCCTAGTTTAAGTTGAAGAAGAAGAGGAGAATTTCAAAGGTGTTCAAGAGAGTTCTTCAAGGGTAATTTCTTAAACTCTCCTCCATTATTTTTCTAGCCAACCTTAAGCTTGAAATTATGGATGTAATTTATGGTTCCTTTAGGCTATGGTTGTAATAAGGGTGTGTGAGTTTTATGTTAGTTTTGTGTGTTTTGAAGTTAGTTTGATTAGCATTAGGTGGTATGAGTATGCTTGGTTAAGTTTGCTTATTTTGGGTTAGAGGTAAAAAATTTCCGGTTATTTGAACGCGAAAATGAGCATCCTCGAGCGAGATTTTTCAGTTATTCTAAGTTTGAATTTATAGTTCTCGAATAGTTCTTGATGTTTTGAACATTTTTCTGTTACCTTGAATAAACTCAGTTTTAACTCTAAATGTAAGTTTTAAGCCATTTTCAAAATGGCTCAATGCTGTCCAAAATAGCTTAAAAAAAAAACTAGCAGCCACTATGGCAGCCAAATGAGGCCTTTGGAGGCCGAATCTCAGCTTTCTCGAAAACAATAATTTTAGATCCCGATGAGACGAAGAATTCCTGTAAATAATAGATTTTTAAAATCTGACTCTATGATATAGTAAAATGCATATTTCAAAAACTGCACAGTTTTAACCGAACAAAACTAACACAATTTTAGTTTTTAACATAAGTTTATCCAGGAACCCAAGATGTGATTTCAGTAAAATACTATGGTTTTAGACCTCGCTTTAACGAAGAACAATCGTGAAGAAAGATTTTTCAAAAAGATCTACAACATAGTTTCACAGTGGTTTACAAACTAACCGTAAAATGACTTGTGGAATAGTTTCACAAGTCGGTATTTGAAAAGATATTTTATAATGTGATTTTAGTACTTTTAACTAGATAAATGAGTCAATTTTATAAAAATCGAATGATAGTTTCTTTTAAAAACGTAATAGTTTTCGAGCAAAACATCCCGACGGGTATTTACGAGCCAATATGTTAGGCCCTTAGAATTTTAAAGTTAGATGCGGGTCCAATGCCCGTATTAGTTCAACAACCCCGCTTAAGTCTAAATTTCTACGGTCTAAGAGTTAGAATGCCATTAATAAGTCTCTAGGCCAAATTAGGCCTTAGTGATTAACAAATCCAATAAGGTAAATTATGAAGAATAAGTTACTAGATTGGATAATTGATTTCAATCTAGACAAATGTATGTTAAGGGCAATTAAGGAAAATAAGATTTTGAGGATTTAATAAATTGATCCTTATAGTAAATTATCTTTCAGTAAAGGAAATGAATACATGCCTTAAGTAAAGGGCTAGATTTCCTTTATAAACTGCTAAAATAGAATAACAAACGATAGATAATCTCACACTCTCAATGGGTGTTCATTTTCAGAAGTAAGCAAGTAAGAGAATAGGTTGTTTGGCGAAAAGTGGATTCTAGCTCTGTAAATCAGGTAAGTAGGAATCTCGCCTACGGTATGAATAGATTTCAAATAAAAAGTTACACATGTTATATATGCTCGATTATGCTTTATGTTATAGTATACGATGACATGTCATATTGCATACACCTTAATAAGTCAAGTGGAACTTATAAGAACAAACTCAGTTGAGTGTCGTACCTGCCTATGAGAGGGAGGTAACTCAGGCTCCGCAAGGGAGAAGAAAAAAAAATAAAGTCCTCTAACAGGGCCGCATTCAGTTCAGTTTATAATCACGATGTCGTTGGGGACCTTGCAAACCCTAACGTCCCGATGATTGCGCGCAAGTGGTACGAGCACTCGGGCCCATAAGTAAGTAAGATAAGATCATATAATAAGAATTTAATAAGACATGATCATAATTAAACATAATTGGCTCATGCACATTTATTCATGTGAACTTATAGTTATTTTGCGAGAGATAGTTCCTACTTGCTGAGCGAAAGCTCATCATAGAATATTTATACTATAGGTAAGCAACTTGCACCTAATATTTGATGGACTGATGGCGAATGGATGAACGATGTAGAGATCGGGGAATAAATACCGCTCGCAATTATTTCCGCAATCAGTTTTACGTTTTAATAGTTTTGCTAATTATGATTCTAAAACTATATGTTAAATAATTTTGTGGATTATGACTATAAGCAAGCAAGCCTTAAGAATTAAGTACATACATATAGATATATCTATATGCTTTAAAAAAAAGGATAAATTAAGGTATGAATATTTTAATAAAGAAAGTAATTCGAAACTTATGTCTACTATAAGACTTAAAAAAATATATTATGTAAATTTTAAAAAATTCTAGTAAGTATAAGTTAATTTCAGCTATAATAACAGCTACTTAAGAGGGTCGTCACATTCTTAGCTACCCTTAGTCATCATGTGATGTTTTTCATTAAATACCAACAAAGCTCCATATAAGAAGGCTTTTCTTGGGATTCGGGTCCGTAAAAACTTCATTTTTGAAGAAAATGTCCTCAAAAGCTTGTTGTTTATAGGGATGATAAATAGACGGGACATGAAAAGTATGCTTTATTGTCTTTAGAAAGTGGGATGCTGGAGAAAAACTTTAAAAAGGGAAGGGAAGAAGTGATGAAGATTGTTTGAAATTATAGAAGGGGGAGAAAATTTAAAAATTTATGAGAAGAAAAATGAGTAGGAGAAAGTCCTTTTATAAAATTTTTTAAAAAGTTCTTCGTGTCACTTATTTTTTTTCTTGTACATTTGACCGGTTTTCAAAATACAATCATCGTATCTGCGTCGTCTAATATGTGATTTTTAAATTTATCTTCAAATATTAGGAGACGTTTAGTCATAGATTAGAATTATGAGATTATAACTATTTTTGATTTACGTGTATTTTTTATGAGAAAAAATACTGTAACGAATCACGAATCATGATTCGAATCGGGGTACGAATCCCCCAACCAAACAACTCCTTAGATTGGAATTAGTCATCCAAATCTAGAAATGTCTTATCCCTTTAAGTATGGGAGAACTTCAATTAAACCTGCGATAGGAACCACGAGCCATCATCATGTACCATACATTAGAACAAAATTAATTCTGCACGGTACTTTATGGACCACTTGACCATAGAATAAAATAATTATAAACTTCATTGTTATCTGCTAAGCTTTTCAATGTGTCTTAAGCATCTAGCATCTAACACATTTCATTAAAAGAAAAACATGTAAAACTAACATGCCTGGTATTGATCAGTAAATCTCTTACAATATGGGCTACTTTGACATAAAATCCATCCAAATTTATCTTCCTTATTGTTATTGTTATGTTTACTAATGATGACCCACTTTCTTAATTTATACACAGTTTTATAAATTCAAACTTCGTCACAAATAAATAAATACAGCCTTGTTCGTGCTAGGTGTTTCTAATTAAGTTGATCCCACAAATTTTTTTCTACGTCATCTTGTTCTTCCAAATTTGTTTCTCCAATTAATCCAGAATTAAGATTGTCACCATCATCTTCCACCAAGAAATGAACCCATGAAAATCCCGGTTGGTTCAATAAATTATTCCTTTGCACACTATTGTTCGGAGGCCACTGATCTGTCGTTTCATGTTTCATCAAAGAATAAGATGGCCCAAATTGGTCACGTAATGAAAGCCTTGGTTCCTGAAGGTTTGATCTCTCTTGGGTTTGATTTCTTGTCGTTTCAAACGATGGGCAGCTATCAGGGTTACTCCACAAGTTAGTGGGATTTAACGCACTCGAGCTGTTCGCGAAAATGTCTCTTAGAACACTCGAATTGGCCTGGGAAGATCTGGGACAAGTCATGACGTAGAGAGCAAAAGTAGGGACTCGTTTTTCTTCTTCTTTATGAGCGTAAGAGCAACCTTTACGCTTGCATGAGGTCATGTACCAGCAGTACCTGGTCCTGAAGAGCATGGGATGGAACCTCTGCTCGAGGATCCCGTGCGCGCAGCCGCAGGCGATTCCCCGCGGAGTTGAAATCGACGCAGGGAATGCAGCTGTACTTGTTCCACAGCAGGTCTCTCCACCCGACTTCGCCGTCGTGTAAGAAAGGGCATGGGGTGCATGGAAAGTTGCAAACAGTCCTTTTGCATGGCTTTATCTTGTACACGTACATCATGAATTGGGGTGTCATGTTTAGCCAACCATGTAGATAGGAGAAAGAGAAGTCCGAATTGTTGTCATGATCATCTGTTGTTATTGCTTCCTCTTTTGGGTTCGTCATTTCTTGCTGCTTTGTTCTATGGGATTTTGCTGTGGTTAGAGAAAACAAAGTGAAAATGAGAAGCACTCTCAAAGAAAAGAAAAAGAAAAAAAGGAAATGGGAAGCTTTAGAAATGGAGAAAAGAAAAAATAAACAAATAACAAAAAAGCAAACTCATATTTGGGTTCAATTTTTTTTTTTTCTCTGACTGATCTTAAAGCTTTGCAAAATTTTATGACAAAAAATGTAAGTTATATTATGATAAATGGCATTAGTAATATTTCACATGAAGAACAATGTGAGAGGCAATAAATATTATTAACATATATACCAATACCAATGATTATAAGTTAGTAGTGCCTTCTGAAAAAAAAAAAAAAAAAAAAAAAAAAAAACCAGCCGATTGGTGATCAAAGAACGAGTCTTGTGTTATCCACCAGAAACTAATCCTAAATAAACTTAAAGCAACAAAACAAAATACATTATAAAGTATTGATCAGTGGAATGAAGCTGCGGGTAAAATATGGTTGGAAAAAATTAATAAGCACATTTAATAAATCAACTTAATTCCTTCATACCAAAGTTGTATCAAATTAATTAATAATCTTTAAAATTGTAGAAAAGTGGCAGGTCTTCATTCTAGTGAAGGACATATAAGTTTTGAGTAAGCCATCTCAAAATGGAGAGAATAAGCTAAATTGCTATAATACGTATATGTGGGTGCATTTGTATGTATAACAAGGTGACTACTCATCAAATACATATGCACACCTTACATATATATATATATATACATATATATATATATATATATAAAAAGTGACTACTCATCAAATACATATATATACACAACTTACCCCAACAGTACACATACATATGTACACACATGTTTGTATATTTCGTTTTTAGTACATCGTACCTCTTTCTTCATCCACCGGTCGGGTACATTTTCTATATGATTACTTGGTGTTTATAAACTAGTTATTTATCGAACTCGAATTACATCCTTTCAAGTAATGAATCTAATTTTTGCAATTTTTTTCTCAGATAATAGTACGTTTTTTTTCATAAAACTTTTGGATAAAGCTTTTTTAAGATGATCGGACGTTACTTTTTCATATCAATCAAAAGTGAATATCTTTGCTTTACTTAAGAGAAAAAAATAAATATCGTTGCCTTGAAAGAAAGCTCTACAACCGTGGATAAAATGGTTTTATGAAAAAAAAAAAAAAAAAGAATACATTCAAATTTGTTATTTGAGAAAATATACACTACAAAACTTTTGGAGCTCCTTATCCAAAAAAATCTTCTTTTCACATTTAAAAATATGGTGAGTAAAACCATAAAGGAGATTAGATATGGCTAAAGCAATTTGAATAGTTCTGGAAAAAATAAATAGAGTGGTAATAATTGTAATTATAATTTTAACGTTATGACATAATTTGAAATAAACATCATACATTTTATTAATAAATTTGATGATAGTCATTCATTATTAATAATTATATGATAGTCGTCCAGTTTATTAATAAAACCATTATAACTTGACCGGCTCTCCTTCTCTCCATAATGAAATTTGGAGGTTTAGAATTTTGCCTATAAATCAGATAATTTAGGCAAAGGACATTAGAGCATTATGTGTGCCTCACATGCTTATTTCATCTATTTTTTAACGATTCTATCATGTAGGGACAGTTAGTACTTAAAATATTTGTAAAATTCAGGCAGTAATGTGACACTTAAAAGTTTAGTGAAAAAGTACTCAGACAAATTAAAATTAACCCGCATTCTCCCCCAACCAAAAAAAAAAAAAAAAAAAAAGAGAGTAATTTGTTTTCATAGTTCCTCAACTCTAAAGTTGATAACACTTTGATCCTTTATCTTTTAATTTTAACAAAAAAAAAACCCCTGAACTCTTAAATTATTGACAATTAATTTTTTGTCTAAATTTGTTAAAAACCTCACCGCAACAGGCACCTGCCCATCACGTGAGGCCATCTGACGTCTAAATCTTATCTTTTGAGTTGATTTGTTTAGGTTTTCATTCATTGGCTCTTGTTTTTTTTTTTTTGGCATTGATTTGTTGGGTTTAATTTTGGTCCTGTTTAGAATTGATCCCGTTTTTATTTTTTACATTTTTTAAGAAAAAAAATAAAAATATTTTTAAACAGTGTTTGACGCAAAAAAAAATAAAAAACAGAAATGAAAATAATTTTTTAATTTAGTATAAAATGAGAGAGAAATGAAAAATGACTTTTAGTCGTTTTTCATTTTTTGTTTTCGTTTTCTCCTCTCTCAAGCAGAGAGAGAGACATTAATCAGTTTTTGTATACTAAAAAAAAATCTCTTAATAAAACTATTAAACACATTTTCAAAAATAATTTCTGTTTAAGATTGAAAACGTTTTAATTTTTATTTTCATACAAAAAATAAAATCATTTTAAAACGAATTTCAAACGCGTTTTTTTATTTTGGGATAAGGGTTATTTGGATTTGGGTCGGAGGAAAAGATGAATTGCAATGAGACTATTGTGGAAAATGTTTCTACTTCAAGCTGCAGGGATGGGGTTGAAACCACGGTATTAATTTCTGAATCTCGTTTGTTAGAATCTGGTCCAGGAGTTCATGAAGAAGCAGGTTCAAGTGATAACGTTAATCAACTCAATTCGGCAATTGAACTAGAGGTATGCGTGAGAACGTTAATGTTCTCTTAGGCAAAAATCTGCTATTGTTGCTCAGTTTCGTTGAAGGCAAAGAGTTGTTTGGAGAGTTTAGAGTAATTCTAACAATGCTAGTTATTTCATATTTTTAGTTAAAATATTTAATAATTTAGTTAGAATTTATTTTTTTACACTCAAACCATTAGCTAAATGATTAACTATTTTAGAGAATTTATTTCACACTACTTAAATGTAGCTGATAAGAAGTAGCTAGCTATTTAATTTTTTGTATTATTTTATTTTTTCAAACTGTAATTATTAGTTTATCAATTCATCCTAAAAATTTAAACTATTAAAATGTGAGCCAATAATAATTTTTATATTTAAGAGAATGAGCAAAATAGATCAACATAAAAGAGAAATACAGATAAATTGGCCAAGATTTAAAAAATGTTAGTAAATAGGCCATTTTAATGTAAATTTGAATTTACACTTTAACTGGAATTCTGAAAATGCCCTTTGATTAGAAGCCTGATGAAAAAACACTTTTTTTCTCTCTCTACTCTTAAGTCTACTTTCTCTCTCCTCTCCTCTCCTCTCTCTCTCTCTCTCTCTCTCTCTCTCTCGATCTCCCTGCCTTGTCGTTGATCTCCGTTGAAGGAAGATCAAAGATCAGTACCGTCGAAGACGTCTGCAACATCGGCTCCTTCGCGAGCGACATCAACGATGCTCATTGGCATCATTCTCACCATTGATCCTCCTCAGCCTCGCGAACCCCGTCGTTGCTTCTGATCACGATGAGCAAATCTCCTGAATCCGAGGCCGATTTCAACGAGTTCAAGCGGCTAAATATAATTTCCCAATTTGAGTCTAGATATAACAGATTGTAAATTTGGAGTTTCTGGTCCTGTAAAATTTTTGGAAAAGCATATTATAAATCCGAGTTCTACACTAATTCAATGTATTTAAAATCATACATTGGCTTTTTAAGCTTTATTATAGATATGATTTGCTGAGTTTCATTAGATTTACTGGCGAGAGGCATTGTGATTTATCATCGTGTTCTAAGTTTCTAGAATCAGAGATTAGGAGAGAACAAGAATGAAGAAACGGGAGAAGGAAAAAAAAACAGGTAAAACTTAGAAGGGTAAAGTTAGAAAATAAAGAAGTTAAAACTAAAATTGGCCTATTATTTACTAATTCTCCGTAAATGTGTTATTTGCTTCCAAAGGTTTTAACAATTGGCCTATCTACTACAATTTCTCTTTATAACACTTTTACTCATGTGTAGGCTGAATAATGAATAATTGTGTGAGTAAATTAATTAAAAAGTCCAATACGTAAATATTTAAGTCTGAAATATATTAAAGACCCAACACGTGATGATAATTTAAATGGGGATAAAAAGTGCAATTACGAGGGTTTGATAAATGTAAAGGTTTTTTTAAAATTTAATAAAGTTATTTATATTTTTGAACTCAATAATGTCATTACCCCAAAAATGAGACCGTGATTATTAAAATTTAATTACAAGAAATTAACTTAATTAAACTGGACCGTTTAGCGAAAATCACAGAATAATTTCATAAATATCAATATATTTTGCTCCAGAGACTTTCTTTTACAAATAATATCAAAACAGTTCACAAATTTAAACTTACACATCTCAGGGGCAATGCCGACCAATACATATCATATACAAATATACAATACAACTTTAGAATTTAAAAAAAAATTGTAAATTTCTAATTAAAATAGGCCACCTCGTGTCTTGAGCCTTCAATCCGTTAGTGTGAGCTTGCCACGTTGCTAGTCAAGCTATTAACTCTAGACGGGGGAAAAAAATTTAAAACATGGGTGAGCCGAATGCCCAGTAAAAGAGTAAGAATGGTTTACAATTAAAACAAATTTAGAAACAATAGTTTAAGTATTTGAAATCCTCAATTCCAAACCTTGACACCTGCTAGGAATAAACTTAAAACTGAAAATCTCAGCAGGTGTAGACATCTTTTGAATAAAACGGGTAGCCACGTATTTTAAAACCCTTTTTA
This sequence comes from Morus notabilis, assembly GCF_000414095.1. Taxonomy (NCBI): domain Eukaryota; kingdom Viridiplantae; phylum Streptophyta; class Magnoliopsida; order Rosales; family Moraceae; genus Morus; species Morus notabilis. Next base: position 427,153 of record NW_010364200.1, read on the forward strand.
AAATACTAAAACTTTCTCAAATTCATTTCCAACAGTACAAGGAATCTAATCCTTCAGGTAATCAACAAGTACCAAGTACTTGTAATTCCATTTAAATTCTAAAGCATCCAAGGACTTGAAGTTCATAGGAGAAGACTAGAAGTCAAACACCAGTACTGGAATGCTCTGTAATAGTACCGGACATAAAATCTAACATATGTGCTAAGCCAATATACACCTCGCACGGGTTCTGGTCTTGCCCCTAAAGATACGATCTCCATATCCTACTCTTCAGGCAATCAAGCACACTATGTATCTAATTGCTCATCAGGTCAGTGTTTAAAAGTGAATTGCTTATTAGAACAGATCCACGAGCTCTACATGTTTATACACCATGCTCGAATTTATTTCTAATTCGAGACGTATTTTCTTTTCTGAAATTCCACTTCCGTAAACTATGATTCGCGAAGATCAAGTTTTCCAGAAGGTTTTTCATATATGTATGATTACTCCACTTATATTTATTCATAGAATTTTCAAAAATCTTCTTAAAATCACTTATCAAGAAAAATTGAATTCTTCACCAAAAGGAAGAATTCCTTGAAACACTTTTAAAAAGGATGAGAAATACATTCTCATTCTTAGACATTATTAAAACTCGAGTAATATGGTAAACTTTGGCTTAAAAATAGATTTTTCAAAAGATTTTGGCGGAATTAGCTCTCACCGGTTGACCGGTGACAGAGAAGTACAATTCCACAGGTCGATCGGTGGTACCTATTCCGGTCGCCCGGAACAGTCGACCGGGGCTGTTCTCCAGTCCTGAATTAGCTCGCTGACTTGGCGAGAAGAATACTAAAAACTTGGATTTTTAGTTGTGATTTCAAAGTAACTCATGGAAATTGCTTTAACGAGTTTCCAAATACCAAGTTAGGATTTTGAGATCTAAAACCACATAGATCTCACTATATTACATCAAAACTCAAGTTTAAAACCATAAACCATCAAGAAAAATTAAATTCTAGAATTTCATCCTCTAAATTTCAGAAATTCAACTAGTTCAAGAGGAATCCCATAATCTCCAAGGTTATTCAGCAATATCCTTCCATAAATCTCCAATTTAGAACATAAACAAGAGCAAAAATCTAGATTTTAACCAAGAATGAGAAAGAGGAAAAACCCTACCTCAAACATAGAAGCTCATTCCTCAAAATTTCTTGAGGGCTTAGCATCCCGACGTCGTCCTCAACATTTTGAAGCAAGTGGTGTCAACCTCTACCGCCAGAGATGGCGGCCCACGGCGCGGATGGCGGCGGAGCTCCGGTGAGCTACCGGGCATGGCGGATTTCAATGAGCAATATGGATGCCATCTCGTTCTACTCTTCGTTGTGAACTCATAGAAACAAGAATCACTCAATTCTGATTAATAATGAGTGAGTTATGGAGTTTTGAAATTAAAGAAAAATCTTAGAAAAGAAGAGTGAGAGAGAGTTCGGGTAGAGGATAGAGAAAACGAGAATGAGAGGGAGTGAGGGAAAAAAATATCCATGGAAGGGAAGAAAAAGGAAAGAAAAAGAAAAAAGAAAAAGAAAAATGAAAAAGCAAGAATGGAAAAATGGGCTTGAACTTTTTGTATAAATTTACTATCTAGAATTCAAAGTCCAAATCTAACTAATATGTGAAATGACTCATCATTTCTGTTCTGAAAAATTAGCTACTAACACTTTAAATCTGTTCAGGAGATAGCAGCATCAATTCCAAAGCTCTCATTTTTAAAAGTGAAAAATCCTTTACGTGATAATTTCAACTGAAAATCTTTTTCTAATCTCGGGTTAATTAACACTAATCACTAGATTAGATTAATTAATCTCAATCAATTTAATCGGGTGTTACAATCCTACCCCACTTAAAGAAATTCCGTCCTCGGAATTGGAACAAAACCTGAGTAGCAGTTAAACTTATGGAAACAACAACAATGAATTGTAGGGATACGAACAGTAGTAATGGTCTTATTATTGATAACAACTTGTGATTACTCCACATTCACACCTTCCATACGTAAACGGAAAAAATCTCATCTCTATACACATGTCCAAGCAATTGATTTCTAATGCGAAGTGTTATGCGTAGTTATAGTATAAATGGATAAAATCATCACGGGCATAACTCTTATACAGTGCCTTTTTCATTCTAGATTTTTAACATCTAGCCATGCACCTCAAGTTAAGTGCTTAGAGAAACTCTCCGCTTCGTCAGATTCAGATTACCTAAAAGAATGCATTCAACTCATTCAGTTCTTTACCCTCACACATGGATTGATTTAACGTCTGTTACGAAAATGCATGCAAACCGTACTACGTGTCTCTAGAGGTTGTAAAACTGACTTCAGATGAAAATAGGCATCTAGGGCTTTCTAACGAGTTATTTCATGCCCTTGTTTAGATTTTCTAAGCCTTCCAAACACATCTAGCAAGGAATCAAAATTTCTGAAATTTTAACTTTTTAAAGTATTTCAAGAAGTTTCTAAGTCAAACTTTAACTACGCATAACTCAGTCTACAAAACTCCAAACATAGTGATTCAAGTGTTACACGCCACTAATGACGCACACTAAATGGTACGCTAAATGTTTTGAGTGCAGCAATCTCGGCTCTAGAAGTTGGGGTTCAGATTCATACTTTTTGCGTTATGTCAAAAACGCAGTTTTTAATCCTTCTGACGGAAACAATCATAAAACGTTTCATATAACTCTAAAGGGAGTAGTTCTAGTTTCTGAATAAAGTAGACACCTAGAGCTTCGAAACGAGCTATCATAACACGTTATACGAAATCAACGTAGGCAGAATTTTCTGCAGAATTTTCCTGCATAATCCCTAAACTTAGGAATGCGATAACTTAAGCTACAGGTTTCCGATTTGGATGATTTTTGTGGCTACACAAAGCTTATGATGCATACTAAATGATCTCTAACTCACCATAGCTGCAGCAACTATAGTTTTAAATTTGGATCACTAGTTCATGAGTTTCTAGTTTTCATTCAAGATGTAGATTTAACACATCCTAGTAGAGCATGCACTACTAATTCCATAGCCACAGGGCTTCCAAATCGATATCTCTAGCTCCTATGGAAACTAGACCTATAGGCATTCGATTCGGTATACCGCATGCAAGGTTTGGAAATCAACAAGGCCCTCAAAAGTACGTAACTGAACATCAAACGGCCTGCTTGGTGAAATTCTTATAGTTGCATGAAATCTGTCTCGTGGACTAAATGACTTCAAGGTTGATTTTGATGCAACATCTATGATTTGACATTGATTTAGAAAATGTCCAAAGTGTTGTTCATACTTATCATTAGAACTACCTGTTCTAATTCCACATGAAATTGATAAGACATCTCCTCAGGATGGTCGAACCCAACATCTTCAGCCTGAGAGAACTCAACCTCAACTGCTAAAGAAGTTCTTCCATTTAAGACATCACTTTGAAATATAAATCAAAGCAAGAATGTCATTCACATGGCGAAAAAGAGCCAAATACAACAATTCGCTATGATAGATATCCTGGAACCTATGAACTAAAACTTTCTACGCCTTTTCTGTGGATTCACACATTTCAAACGATGGGAAGGAACATCCATCTTGCGACTCTGCTGGTAGCATCATGACATCGGCTGTCACAATCAATCATTCTATTAATGAGAAAGAAACGAAACTCCAATCTCAATATAATAAAACCATTCGCCTAGTTCGAGTCTTTATCAGTTTCAGAATTATGGGATGAGACATGGGAACGCATTATTATCCATGAATCTCATATTCAAAATATCATCAATTCCAACTAGAAGTCAATTAGCAACATGGACTTTCAATCACTGGAATAGAGACACCCCATTCTGGGAATGATCGAACACAAGAACGTCAATCATCGACTTGGAATCTAGAAAGTCGAAGAAATTCCCATAATCAAATTTAACTCTAAAAGAAGAATGAATAGAAATCTGAAATCAAGTAGATATGAAACCAATTAACGACTGGATCTCCAAAATCCAGTGACTGAATGAGGATTTTCGAAGTCAAGATTGAGTACAAATTTCACACCAATGATAATTATACACTGGAAGGAAATGAACGATATAGCATGTTTTCGTGTTGATAGCGAAATTATTGAGACTAACATTCAAAACAAAAAGTGGTCTTGATCTTAGGATAATATTGAATCATGATAGAAAGGTAATATAAATCAAAATATGGTTATCTAGTGGGAAGACCAATTCCAGGTTAAAACATATTAAGAATAAAGCTCAAAATTAGAATCCTGGAACCTGTGGGTCAAAACCTACTACGCTTCCAAATAAAAGCTGAACCCTATTAATAACAGGCATAGACGTTAACCTCTCGATGGGGTCCATCACCACCATCGTCATTATCCAGAGAAAGATCGATATCTCATCAACTCTAGGATCCCATAAAGCAACCCTTCTTGAGTGAAACACCCTCAAGAGATAAAAGAACACATAACTGAATTTAAACAAATAACTAGAATACGAATCTAGATTGCAAGACTAAACTTGCACGTTCATCAAATTGAGAAAAGCAAAAGAATGAGGGAGGAAACTTCATCGATCAAAACTTGCTGGAATCCAAGTTGTCACGCTCCATCGACCGAAATCTTTACGTTAAGCGGATCGAGAGGTGGAAAAGACTAATACCAATATTCAAACTATACGAAAGTCAAAATAAATATCGTTTTCAAAACTGAAACTCTCGTAAAAATTCTAAAGTCAATACTGACTTTGAATTTAAAAACTTACAAGAGTCAAGAACGCTTATGGAGACAAATCAATGAACATTGGGTCAAAATCAATACTTCTCGAAAACTTCAAAGTCAACATTTTTTTTTGACTTCGAACTTCATATCGATAAACATCAATAATAGGAACATAGACTTCATCCACCAAAGTGCTCTAGAAAATGAGGCAGACTATAATGTCAAATTCTCAAGTGTAATTGTATCATGTATTCACTGGTATGGTATGATATGTCCCGACACAAAACTGTTAAAATAACAACAAAACTCAGTAAAAACTCACACAGGCTTGATTTCCTATGGAATTCAAAGCCATGTTCTGATACCAAACTGTCACAACATGTCCCGACACGGGAAGTATTGATTTCCCATGGAATCCAAGTCGTCACGCTCCATCGACCGAAATCTTTACATTAAGCGAATCGAGAGGTGGAAAAGACTAATACCAATATTCAAACTGTACGAAAGTCAAAATAAATATCGTTTTCAAAACTGAAACTCTCGTAAAAATTCTAAAGTCAATACTGACTTTGAATTTAAAAACTTACAAGAATCAAGAGCACTTATGGAGACAAATCAATGAACATTGGGTCAAAATCAATACTTTCTGAAAACTTCAAAGTCAAAATTTTTTTTTGACTTCGAACTTCATATCGATAAACATCAATAATAGGAACATAGACTTCATCCGCCAAAGTGCTCTAGAAAATGAGGCAGACTATAACGTCAAATTCTCAAGTGTAATTGTATCATGTATTCACTGGTATGGTACGACATGTCCCAACACAAAACTGTTAAAATAACAACAAAACTCAGTAAAAACTCACACATGCTTGATTTCCCACGGAATTCAAAGCCGTGCTCTGATACCAAACTGTCACGACCCCAAAAATGAGACCATGATTATTAAAATTTAATTAAAGGAAATTAACTTAATTAAACTGGACTGTTTAGCGAAAATCATAGTATAATTTCATAAACATCAATATATTTTACTCTGGAGACTTTCTTACAAATAATATCAAAACAGTTCACAAATTTAAACTTACACATCTCAGGGACAATACCGACCAATACAAATCATATACAAATATACAATACAACTTTAGAATTAAAAAAAAAATTGTAAATTTCTAATTAAAATAGGCCACCTCATGTCTTGAGCCTTCAATCCGTTGGCGTCAGCTTGCCACGTTGCTAGTCAAGCTACTAACTTTGGAGGGGGGAAAAAAATTTAAAACATGGGTGAGCCGAATGCCCAGTAGGAGAGTAAGAGTGGTTTACAATTAAAACAAATTTAGAAACAATAGTTTAAGTATTTGAAATCATAGAAACAAGAATCACTCGATTCTGATTAATAATGAGTGAGTTGTGGAGTTTTGAAAATGAAGAAAAATCTTAGAAAAGAAGAGAGAGAGAGCTCGGGTAGAAGAGAAAGAAAACGTGAATGAGAGGGAGTGAGGGAAAAAAATATCCATGGAAGGGAAGAAAAAGGAAAGAAAAAGAAAGAAAAAGGAAAAAGAAAAATGGAAAAGTAAGAATGAAAAAATGAGTTTGGACTTTTTGTACAAATTTACTATCTAAAATTTAAAGTCTAAATCTAACTAATATGTGAAATGATCCATCATTTTTGTTCTGAAAAATTAGCTACTAACACTTTGAATCTGTTCAGGAGACAGCTGCATCAATTCCAAAGCTCTCCTTTTTAAAAGAGAAAAATCTTTTACGTGATAATTTCAACTGAAAATCTTTTTCTAATCTCGAGTTAATTAACACTAATCACCAGATTAGATTAATTAATCTCAATCAATTTAATCAGGTGTTACAAATAAATATTAAAATAATTTATACTTAGTTAAAATAGAGAGTATAATTAAAATCCATCACCTAAAAATTATTAATTAAGTCATTTTAATTAAAATTTAACTAAAATTTAAAAAGCTTCTAGAGATATTCTTAGAAAGCTTAAAAATTGTTTGTTAATATCATGTATATTGCTATCATAAAGACGATCAACATTCTGACCTTTCCGAAGGAATGGGATAAGGGCCGACCTTCTAAAAAGAAAAAAGCGTTTGAGGCCCGCCATTCCGAAGGAATGGAATAAAGGGACGACACTACTTGTATTAACGGCCCACCATTCCGAAGGAATGGGATAAGGGCCGACCTTCTAAAAAGAAAAAAAGCGTTTGCTAAGGAAGAAAAGCGTGAATGCACTTGAGACCATGGAACCTACTTTTTTTTCTAAGGTGAATGCCTAAGGAGGCGGCTCTCTTGTGAAATGAAAGAAGGAATATTTTTCTTATAGCTAGCTTGAACTTCTGCTTTGTCTCTTTCGGTGTATAAGATGCACCTATCCGGGGTTCTGTTCAAAGTGCGGTAGATCAACATAGGTGTACCCTTCGTAAATTCGTTAACCAGTAGCGGTTAAAAGATAAGAAACTAAATGTCGTATTTAGAATTGATCCTTTTTTTTTTTTTTACGTTTTTTGATAAAGAAAAAATGAAAATATTTCTCAAATGATGTTTGACGCAATAAAGATAAAAAACGGAAATGAAAACGATTTTTTAGTTTAGTGTAAAATGAGAAAGAAATGAAAAATGACTTTTAATCGTTTTTCATTTTTTATTTTCATTTTTTCCTCTCTCGAGTAGAGAGAGAAAGAGAGACATTAATGAGTTTTTATACTGAAAATAATCTCTTGATAAAACTACTAAACGTATTTTCAAAAATAATTTATGTCTGAGATTGAAAATGTTTTTATTTTCATTTTCATACAAAAAGCAAAATTATTTTGAGACGAGTTCCATATGCAAAGTGTCACCAACTTAAGAGTTGAAAGACCATGAGTGCAAATTATTAAAAAAAGATTAATTATAAAAATCTCTCCAAACTATGATTCTCATAACACTTTACCTTTTAAATTATAAAACGTAATATTCATTCTCCTAAACTATGAAATTGTAATAAATAACTTCCTTCCGTCAGAATTTTGGATGGAGATTGAAATGTAATTGATTTTTGGTACATATTTTGACCTTATTTTGGTCATTTACTTTTGTATAAAAGCTATTTGTTTTATTTTAATAAAAAAAACATATATTAACCTAATTGAATTTGGATTTTCGATGCAGAATATAAATTGGTTTTTCCAATGCAAATTAGTGAAGCGTGGGTGGGCAGAATTGTCAATATGCACCAAATGTTTAGAAAGCATCTATGATTATATGGCACGTATAATTTCCGTTTAAAACTTTAAGGGGAACATTTGATATGCAGTATTTTTGAACATGAGAATGGAAATCTACGAGATTCTCTCGTTTGGTATAAAAATTATGATTTTTAAATTCCTGAAAATTTCAATTTCGTGGGATTCATTTTATTCCAAAATGAGGTAATTTGAATAATGCTGAATTCCTGCGAATCTTACCCACACACCCATCACAGCCTACCACCACTGCTTCTCCTCCCTCCCTGCCATAGCTACCGAGCATCTCTATCACAGCCACTGTTCAAGCTCGCCACCAGATCTCGTTGCATGAGTTCCCTCGTCTCTGCCATAACTGTCGAACAACTCCCCATCAAACTCATCTCTGGAGCTCACCATCCTTTCCATGGCTGCCGAACACCATCTCCCCACCAAACTCATCTCCGGAGCTCGCCTATCTCCATCATGGCTACCGAACACCCCCTCCCTACCCAAGTCGTCGTTAGAGCTTTGTGAAGTCACTGGATCTCGTCAAGCCTATTCGGATCTCGTCAGACCTCGCCGGATCTCGTCGAACCTTGCCGGAATTATCTTCCTCTTCTCGTTGGACTTCGCCATGGCTTCACGGGACCAACGGCATAAACCAACCCAGGCCCCCTCAAGTCTGGTTGCCGCCCTCAAGATTGGAAGCTCCTCGCCGTCGCTCGCCACCTCCGTCGTAGTCCCTTCCGTCACAGCTCCCTCCTCATTTGCTCGTCTGACATCGTCACCGGCCCACCCACCTTGCAAACCAGATCTGGTTTAATAGAAAAGGAAGGAGACGAAGAGAGAGGGTGAGAGAAAGACGACGGACTTTTTGTTTTTACTTCGTAATTTTATCTAATAATTTTAACAATTTGATTTGTGATTAAATTACAAAAATGTTCAGAATTTTTTTTTATTTTTTTAAATTTTATACCTTTTAATATTTTTATAATTTTAAAAAAGAAATATAAGGTGTTGAAAATACATAATAAACTAATTTAACAAAATTAATAAAATTTAATTTTTTATAATTTTTTAAATTATTACTTTTATAAAAAGATCACATTATATTATTGTGCCTAATTAAACACAGAAAAAAGTAAAATGATATTCTTGAGAATTTTAAAAAAATTTATGCACATAATTAAATATAATAATACATATTTTTTTAGAATCATATTAAATTCTGTCATTTTTTAATAATATAATTCTTATTAATTATTTCGTACCAAACATCTGAGATTATTTATTATGATTTTATAGTTCAAGGAAAATGGTTGTTAAGTTTTAAAATTTAAGAGTCAAAATGTTATGAGCCTATATTTGGAGGGAAGTTTTGTAATTAATTAAAAAAAAAAAAAAACACAAACTAGCAATCAGTCGAAGGAAAGCCAGACAAATAGTCCGCCGTCTCCTACCTCCTTTCTCAGGCCAATTCCCCCGTCTCCTCGAGTATACCCGTTCCAAGCCTCTCCTCCTCCTCACTTGCCCCGCCACCGACCCTTCCCTTCCCTTCCCTCCCTGACTCCGTCCCTGCCGAGCCTTCTAAGTGGGCCCACCGCCCTTCTCCGCCGCCAAACTGCGGACGGCCGCATCTTCACCCGCGAAGAAGCCATCCGAAACCACAAGTTATTCATCAGAAACAAACGGGTCCACGTCTGTGAGTTTGTGCTTTTCGTAATTTCTTCTTTGTTTCGATGATTTTATTCATTTTTTTTTTTTTGGAGTTAGTTTTTGCGGCTCTTGGGCTAGGGGTTTTTTTTTTTTGGTTTACCCGTTTGTGTTCAACGTAAGTCAGGTTTTTGTGTTTATTTAATTTTTCAGGCTTTTTCCAGTTGGTAATACCTGCCTTTGCCTTAATCATACGACCAAATAGATGAGTTCTGGTGGTTGCACGAATCAAGTCAAAAACTTAAAATTTGATTGGTTTAAAACTGAAAAGGAAAAAAAAAAAAAAAAAAAACAGAGAGGAACAAAAATATGATATTGATCAAGGTAGTTGCAAATGAAGATTTGTGTCGTTTCTGGCCATTTATTGACCAACTAATAGTTTTTGGTCTACCTAAATTGTTAAATATCGCAAAGATTTTCTGGGTATTGATTCTCTGTTTGCTTTGTTTTTCAGAGGTTAAAGTTTGATTCCCTACGTGCAAACTCCATCAGAGAGTCCGCGAAACAGTGACAGTGGGAGAGAGTTGTTACATGTTCAGCTGTTAATAAGTTTATGACGGTCTGAAGAGCTTCCCATTTATGCTTTGATATTCAGTAGACTTTTACATTCAGTAATGAACTTTTCAGAAGAGTGGAAGTCATTGTTTCCTATCTCAGCCGTCTTCAAGTCTCCGCTCCTACTCTCAGGCCCTTCCGCCAGAACTATTTTAGGCCCTCTTGTCTTCAACCCAAAAGAGAGTACCATAACCTGTCTCTTCTCCTCCCCTTCTCTGTTGCCACCTTTCACTCCTCTACCGCGTCTCTCTTTCCCTCGCTTCCTCCTCACCTCTTCTGACGATTCATCTCAACTACCCTCCACTTCCTCATCCATTGCCTCCGTCTTTGGTCCCCACCATTACCAAGACGATGTTGCTTCCGCCTTCTCACACAATCGGCTTCAGTTACTGCATTGCCCTCGTACAGACAAGTTCATTGTATTCTTTCCCACTGGTGATAATGCGAATCAAGTTGGGTTTATGCTTTTGTCCATTAAAAATTCATGCTTGGATGTTAGAGTTGATGATAATGGTGAAGCTTTTATGGTGGACTGTGGGTCCAATCACCAAATTTTGAGGATTTCAATCAACCCTGTTGTTGATTCGGGTTCTGCACTGTTGGCATTGGGAGGCAATTCATCTGGCACTATTGGGTATTTGTTGGCTTCTACGATGTACTCTGTTCATTGGTATGTTATAGAAGTTAAAGAACTTGGTCTGAATTTGCATCCAAGTTTAACTTGTGTGGGTACTAAGGTTTTTAAGACTTGCTGCATTGTGCATGCTTGTTGGAGTCCACATATACTGGAAGAAAGTATTATTTTGTTAGAGAGTGGCGCATTATTCTTGTTTGATTTGGAATCTTGCTTGAAAACCAACACTTTAAGTCCTCATTTTAAAGGAACTAGATTGAAAGTATCATGGGATGATTCAAATAATTCGGGAGATCTTAAGTGGCTGAGTTGTGAGTTCAGTTGGCATCCGAGAATTTTGATTGTAGCACGTTCTGATGCGGTTTTCATAGTTGATTTAAGGCTTGATCTATGCAATGTGAGTTGTTTAATGAAGATTGAGATGTTGCATATGTATGCATCAGTTGAAAATGAACGGTTTCTTGCTTTGACAAGGGCTGGATCTGATGGTTTTCATTTTGCTTTGGCTTCTGATAGTTTGTTAGTTCTCTGTGATGTACGCAAGCCATTGATGCCAGTTTTGCAATGGGTTCATCGTCTAGCTAAACCATGCTACATTAATGTATATAGATTGGCTGATTTGAGGTCCAACTCGAGCGATGACAAGTATAAGAAGGCTTCTGAATCAGGTTTTTGTATCATATTGGGATCATTTTGGAATTCGGAATTTAATCTCTTTTGCTATGGGCCTTTACTAACTCCAAGTGGTACAATTGTGTCCGAAGCAACAGAATTTTGCAAATCTTTTTATGCATGGGAGTGCCCTTCAGAAATATTATTGTCAGGTAATGAGTGCCACTGTGGAAGCTGTCTTGTAAAAGAAGAATTTTTAAAGGATGCTCTACCTGTATGGATTGATGGGCAGTGCAAGAAAGAAGTAGTTTTGGGATTTGGGATTATAGACAAAGACCTCTTTGCAATGCATTTTGAGCCAGATGAACTAGGCGGTTTTATGATAGTAAGGCTCATGTCTTCTGGAAAGCTGGAATCACAAAGCTATTCTGCCTCGTGGGATTCTATAAAAATATTGGAAGAGTCCCACAAAAATTCGTCAAAATTTGAAGATAATTTTGTGCGCTATATAGTTGACGAGGAATACAAGTTTCCAAGAAGATTTAAGCACCTCAAACTTGACTACCTCAATGGCTATCTGAATTGTAATCTTGATGAAGTTCTTGCTTCAAAAATGAAAAATACTTGTGCAAGTTCTCGAGAAAATGAAACTTTTGCCCCAGAATTACATGAGATATTGTGTGAGAAGTTGAATGCATGTGGGTTTGGTCGGTTAAGGTCTTCTCCTGAAGTTGCTGTTGTTTTTAAGGACATCAGCTTGCCGTCAATTATACATGAGGTTGCTTTGAGGATATTGTGGGCAGATTTGCCCATCGAATTTTTGCAGCTGGCCTTCTCTAACTATTCGGAATTTCTTGAAGTGCTTGTGGACAGCAAGAGGGTCTCTTTAGAATTTTTGGATGTGCCAGACCTACCTCAATTGCCTCCTTTCTTTTTAAGGACACCTTCACGTCGCAGCAATAAATGGTCACAAAAAGTGCCCCGTACTGATAACCTTGTAGGTCCAGTACTTCCTCTTCCGGTTTTGCTTGCACTTTGCGATTCTCAAAATGGCCGTCTTGAGGAAGAATCTGGTGGATCTTCGGTGGAGGCAGAATTTAGACATCGCTGTGATGAGGTCATGCAAGTAGCATGTGAAATGGCTGGTTCAGATCCTAGTTCAGAGATTCATGATGAGCTTGCTGTCTCCCTTGCTGATGACAAAGAAGAGACATGGGCTGGCTCTCAAACAGCAAAGAAATTTATTTTACACCACCCGAGGGCACTTAATTGCAGTGATGTGGAGCAGACAGAAGGGCAATCTGTTTATAAAGATGAGGTATTCAGTACCTTGATTTCCAAAGTACACGAGGAGGACAGTGCTGACAATGTGGAGACTTTTGGGCCAGAACTATTTGATAGTCTTTGTCCCATAAAATTGAGGTTTGATGATGCTTCTGTTACGAATTTTGGGCTGAAGGAATTGAAGGCATACAAATTATTGAAGAAACAATTCTCAAAATGGCAAGGTGATTTTAATTTATGAGGACTTTTGTTTTTGGTCTGTCACGAATGTATTCATTGTGAGTTTTAAGAATTGTTTAGTGTTAGTTGGACCCTGTTATTGATCCATGTGATAGAGAGACATTAGTCTCAGCTGTGTCCTGCTGA